>NC_056743.1:391410000-391482500 GCF_019279795.1 Protopterus annectens | reverse complement strand
TGTAATTTGCTGATATGGGCATGGTGATGTGGTGTGTGTAGGTATGGGGTTGCCCCAGGTGTGTTTGTATAGTGTGTAAGTATGCATGCACACAGTTCTGCCATGTAGCTGCCCTATACAGGTGTTTCTTGGACAGCTGCAGACCATAACTAGCAGGGTGTGCAGTTTACTGCCTCCGGCCATGGACACATGGACTGTGCCTGCCAGGGGTTCCATGGGCATGTCCAGGTACAGGCCTCGATGTGCTACTCTCCTCTGATGATGACATATGTCTGCTGGAACCAGATCCTTCCTGGGACTGGCCAGGGCCATGTGCACAAGTCCTGTTGTGGTGTGGTGTGGACAGTGCCCCCCTGCAGTGCTGGGGCTGGTACTGCCACTACGGGAGCAGGTTGGTGTCTTTGCCCATCCATGTCGGCCTCCAGCTGTTGGTGTTGCTGGCCTACATCCACGCGGCCATTGCCCCACTCCCACCACATGTTCTAGCATGGACAATCCATGGTCGATGAGGCCCATCATCTCACTCAACCATCTATGCATGACCTCTGTATAATCACGGAGGGCACCTGCAAGTTCATGGAAGTTGTCACTTACAGATGAGAGAGCAGCCCTCTGCTGCCTTAGACCCTGTCTGGTGTACAGTTCCATACGTGCCTGCACCCCCTTGACAGTCTGAAACATGCGTCTGGTGGTACCAGTTGTGGCACTTCTGCCAGGGGCATGATGACCAGCGGCCCTCCCACAAGCACTCCTGTACATCTGTCTATGTGGTGACCTGCTTGACCTCTGGCTATGCCTGCTGTGTCGAGACACAGCAGGCATAGATACCACACTCTCATGTGCACTGCCACCAACCACCAACTGTCCATCTGCTATGGCCACTGGTGATGCGGTATCTTTAGGCACTGTGACTGTGTGCGGGGTTTGGGTGGATAACAGGGGGATGTCAAATGATGGCACAGTTTGGGGCTCTGACAACCCCGCCTGTGTCTCAAGAGTCCTATCATCATTTTTGGTGCCTGTATGGACATCAACATCAGATTGCATGCAGGAGGGACGCTGACCCACCTCGCCACCTGTGAGGGGAAAACAAGAAATGCACTTTAAGACCTGTACATCATTGCATAACAGTACACACACACACACACACACACACACACACACACACACACACACACACACACACACACATACACACACACAAACATCCTGAAATTCTACTATAATACCTTCCTGTCCCTGAGTTTACAGACAGTCCAAAGTTTATTCACTTAAGTTTCCCATCCTGCATCACACTTGGTAACATACACTCATTAATACCACTCATTAACATATAATTCTTCTAAATGCCTAGGCAAGTGATCACAACACAAGACCCATTACTCCATTACCTCCTTGACTTGATTGGAATAGGTTTTACAATACCTCACTGCTGTGTTCACCCTGGGTATGTCCAGACATCATGAGCATGACCTCCATATGTAAGGGGCTACTACGTTCACTCCATAATGTCATGCACTGGAGTATCGTATGTAACTATTGCTTAGTAGATGCAAGATCTGCTGCTCAATCAACTTATTATGTGGACAACAGTAATATATGGATACACTCCCTGGTGCTGTCTAGTAATTCCCCAATGCATCTGTAGTGCTGCATACATGGGTAGTCATTCACCTTTCTGCTGATTGCAATTTTAATGGTATATCTGGTGTCTAGTTTTCCTCCCAATGCATGTTCCATGCTACAGACCTTATTATACTATCAGCTGTCCTGTGATTACAAATCAAGCAAGTATTCCTGGTGTCTCATGTGTCAGTCTATGTCCATGTACTGCATGATTCCAAAGGAGAAGTACTGACGTATGAACAACCCCACAATCACACATGTGCATACATTGACACCCACACAAACACACACACATGCACACACACATCCATACCTCTCAACTGTACTGGTTTTCATAGAATGTCCAGATTTTTGCCTCATATTTTTGGTGTATTCCCCTAATATCTGTCCCTTTCTGGCAAATAGCTGAGGATTGGAGTCATGAAATAATGACAAACATTTGAGTCTAAGACTCCACATCCCTTACAAAATTCATGCAAATGCAAAACCTATTATTCTATCAACTTTCTAAGTTTGTAAGATCAATATTTAAAATCTGTCCCTATTTGTACTCGCATCATTCTAGGCTTTGTCCAGATTTCTTGCTCTAAGAGGTTGAGAGGTATGCACACATCCTACATGCATCACCCCCCTCCACTCCACCATATTGCATTTACAGACAAAATAATCCCCCACACACACCTACAGGTGAGGTTGCACAAAGATAATACACACAGACTTCCCATTACCTATCTGTCAACATGCATAACATATGGTTCGCAACAGCATGCACTGCAGCTCTAGTCAATCCATGCTAGCAATAGTATACATATGTGTGATGCATGGGCTTTTTTAGTAGGTGATGCCCCTTCCCCTGGAAAACACTGCACCCATGTACACAGTATTGCTGTGCACCTGTTCTGCACCCTGCCATGTACTGTGCACCATACCTCACAGGTGTACACACCATTGCTGAATGTGTATTACTGTGTCAGTTATGTCTGCTCTAATGCTCACAGCCCCTATGTGTTTCTCCGACACATATCTGGGATGATATGTGGACAGATGTCATTTGTGAATGCCTGATGTCTGATTTACAGATCTCAACATCAGCGGTGCATGTATGACCAATACGATACTATTACACTGACAACCATCAAACCTTACCATGGCTATGGGGAGTGTACACACCCTTATTGATGTGACGCACTCTTCCGAAATATGCCATGGGACCACATCACTGCATATGATAACATTACATGAGCCTGATATGTGGCATATGTCCTGTACATTCAAATGCAGTGTCTAACAAATGTGTTAGGTGTGATTATGCTGAGAGCAATGCATACACTTTGTGGGTGCATATGTGTGCACGCCCTTATCATGATGGTTTGTTGCACCTACTGTTATGGGTACTACAGTAGTCACTATTCCTGGCAGGGGTATACTAGCATGGGGCATCTGCATTTGCCAGCATATGGTCAGTCTGCCCTACACATGTCCCCCAACTCTGCAGGTCAACTCAAGTGCACATCCTTTGTAGTTCAGACACTGCAGTCACTATTGCTGTGGAGTCAAGGTTACATGTGCCTCAGTTCCTGAACCTGACTGTGGGCAGATACAGCCATTTGTAGCATCCTTAGGATCCCTGCTGCAGTGCACTGGTGTGTCATAATGACACCCCCTCCCCACCTTCAGCCTTTTTGCAGATGCTTGACAACTATGGCCAACACATGTGTGTCAGTTTACAGTGTCCCAAACACTGAACACCACGTATAACAGTCTAGTCCCAGCTAATGAATGGCAAACATATAGATGTATACTGGCACTGGCACAGTACAGATGGGGATGGTGGGCCTGAGGTGGGATGAGGCATTGGTTGTGCAGCACAAGTATCTTACATGATACTGTCTGTAGGTTTCCAGCGTGGTCAGGGTACACCAGTAGACATTGCAATGCATGAATTTTGGGAACCTCTTCTGTTATGCATAAACTACCTGTAGAGAGGCCTGGCTGATGTTTCTTGTGGTATAACTGTCAGATCTGATTACCCTAACCCATAGGCCACATGCTTGCAGAGTCCAGGCTATTGCTGACATGGGTACTGCACAGCCAGTCTTGCTAGACATTCCTGCAATCCACTTAGTGTGGGTAGCCCGCATAACTAGTTTGCTACATATGACATAATTTGTCTTGGATGGCCATCTGTTTATTTCCTACATCATTCCTGTCCCATACATCCTTGCCACATAAATGACTGCACTGTTTGCCATGGCAAATGCAATGGTGAGGCATGGCTACATGTCCATCTCATGGGTGCTACCTGTTGGGTATGGGGCCCACACCATGTCATGTAAGATGTGTGCAAGTCACATTTGCCTCTATTGCAGATGTGTGCACATTTGATGGCCAAACTTCTTGGACAGCAGACCAGTACGTGATGCGACACTGGGGAGGTGTACTTGCTGAAAGGTGCATATCCATGACAAATGCATGCAGTCAGTACCTCAACAGCTGCTTCCACTCTATTTTATCTGGAGTGTGTGTACACATATGCTTCCAGTGTTTATGAAGGTATGTATTCCCCATATTTGCTGCCCTAACCTACGATTCCGTATTACACACTCATTGCTCATGTTGGGACCACATTGCAGGTTGTTTTAAGGCTTGTGGACCACTGTATTATGATATACCGTAGTGTAGATCTGTAGCAGTTGCCATTGTAATACTGGTATATACACGGTTGTAGCACTGTATAAGGGTAATATTTCACACATGTCCCTACTGTAGGCCATTTGTCCCACCATTATGTTCATCACTGTGGACACATTTATCAATGGCAGGATGTTAGTTATATTGCAGGTGTCTGACATACCTTTCAGATACACCATCATGGTCACCACTGTGATGCAGTGCAGTTAACAGCAACAATACGTGAACATGTATGGCATGCATTATGGGTAGGTGTGTTAGATGTGTGCATGGACTATACCATAGCCATTACAAGACCAGTGTATTGGTAAGCATGAACATAAACCATGCTCACCAGCTACAAGCTGCTGCCTTGGTGGTATACCAGAGGGATTTATATAAGAGTGTGAGAGATATGATATCAGTAGCCACAGGTGTCGCATTGGTACATGGTGGGTGCAGCATTACAGTAGTTCAACAGTACAATTCCACAATACTACAGCTTATGCATGTCTGTTTATTACTACTACGCAGCAACAGACTATGTATGTCATCTCACATATGCATGATCTACCTGCACAGATGCGGATGGATACGCAACAGTTATGTGCCCTTTGGCCTTGCCCGCCTGCTCCTCAGCCAGTGTGTGGGTAGCATCCACATCCACTATGGTCTCCACCAGTTGTTGCCTGTGCAGGCAGGCAGGTTCTACAAGGCTGGTGAGGAGCTCCTCAACACTTGTCGGGGGGAAGGATGGCATGACCCCCCATTGCGAGGTGATCCACCCAGACTGCAGCAGCATGCTGGTGGGCATTGTGAAGCAAGTTGCTGCAATGATGCCTGACCTGCTCATAACTGTGGTTATGCAGGCCAACATCATTGACCCTGTGGTCTAGATCATTCCACAGGGTGGTCCAGTAGTGCTACTCATGGGCTGTCCTTCCAAACACCACCTGGTAGTGCTGCACCAGGTGGTTGATGATGACCTCATTTTCATCTGCTGAATACACAGGTAACCTGTCATGTGACATCTTGCCTGCAAGACATAAAGATGGAAACAAGTCTGAGCAACTCATACGGCAAGGTTACCATAGCTCTTAATACACATCTCTGTCTCCCCCCCCACCATATCTGTGACACCAAACTGTTCACACAACTCAATAAGTATGGCTACGGTTTACCTACCATTGGAATATTTATCAGATTGTACCATGCTTTGTGCTATGTGCTTATAGCCATGTTCCCTGTGGGGACACTATCATTGCTGGCCTGTTATGGATAATGTCACCTGCATGATAAGGGCCACTATGGTTCTATATATGCATGTGGTCTGTTTGCAATGTAATTGCTACACATCTGTCATTATGTGTTATGGGGGATACCTATGCATGCTGTTGGACATGATCCGGGATTGTGTGGACTATTACTACCTACATATGTTCTATAACAGTGACACAATAGCATGTTTTGGGAACATTTACCAGCAGAACCACCTCTCCCACCTCATATGTGCATGTTACCAGGCCACATGACATGTGGGACCTACCCTGGGGCCTCCTCATCTACTGGTCCTGCACTACCTTCAGGTGGAACCACCTCAGGGGATGGTGTACCCTCGGGGGCACACACAGACATGATCCTGTCACACGAGGTCAGGTCCAGGGTCTTTTGTATAGGGAGCTCCACAGAGACTTGGGGATGTGCTATAGCACCTTGAGGCCCTCAGTACACAATGACAGGGTCCACATACTTTTGCTGCTCAGCCTCCAGCCCAGGCACCTTCAGGGCCGGTAAAGCTGCTGTTGTGACTGGCAATGGCTGGGGCCTTGTTCCCATTGTTTCCATATGGGGGCTCATGAGGCTTCCACATCAAAGACAACACCCACCATCCAGGGTGTTTGCCCACCACATGTGGAATATACCACCCCTGCAGGCTGTCCTCTCTATCTACCAACCCAACCCACCTCCACAATTATACTTGCTATCCTTCCCCAGATTCCCCAGATTCCAATTTCCACCTTCACAGACAAGGGCAATGTGGTCCCAACAATGGATTCACATGTCACATAAGCATCCATGTTGCACACACTTACTGCTGTATATATATATATGTGTGTACTGATATGTGTGATGTTCCCTCACACATAGCATGCAGCACTGTGATGCAAATATAGGGGACATCCATTTATATACATGTGTGTGTGTGTGTTTGTATATATGTAGACATACACACACACACACACACACACACACACACACATATATATATATATATATATATATATATATATATATATATATACACACATAGGTGTCTGTATATCTGTAGACATGTATATATATATATATATATATATATATATATATATATATATATATATATATTTGTTTTTTTTTTTTGCCTTCACCTTCAGCCTGCCTGCTTTCTTTCTTTCTTTGTTTAACTCTCTCTCTCTCACACTCTCTCCAATAAATGGATTGAGCTGCTTTGAAAAGATTGCAGCATGGATTTTGTAGGCATCGTGATGCACATGATCAGGTGATGGCCTCTGCACCAGTCAGTGTCCTCCATTTGCTACCTGCATGCAGCATGCTGTGTAGTACTTCCAATTACAACTGTCATGGCAACCCACTACTATAAATCCCTACAACATGTGGGCATGGTCCCTTTTCCTTTCCTGTATGGCAGACATCCTTCCTGTGTGTGGCTACAGGTAGGTAGCAATACCTCTTACAAGAGCACTTGCAGACTCAGGTCAGCTACATATTTGTACAAGGTTCCAGAACTACCGACAGAGTGTGAGTAGTGTTGTTATATGCATTGTATAGCACCAGTGTTACAGGGCTTGTGTGTACATACTAGTTTAACATGGAATGCAGTCTGTCTGCATAGCTCTCAACTGTGGGCCTATCCATATGATGGCCAGAGGTGTGCCTGCTATGTTTTGTCTTTCCACCACTGAGGTCTTATGTCAGATATATCACTGGCAGTGTGTGTGTGTTGAGTGCTATCAGTACATGTCTACATCCATTTGTGTATTCCTGACTAAGGGTATGTTGCAGACTATCCTGTAACACCAGCAACTTGCTCAGTGTATGACAACACTATTTCACATATGGGACTGTGTTCCGTCCTCTGTCCTCCACCTACATACCAGGCTTTGTCCATATGACATCCAGTCAGGGGATGTTATGTAGTGGCCTGTGATTATGTCATGCTGCCATTCCTGCCATCATTCTAGTGTTGTTGTAGCCCCCACACATATTGTGGGGTTGGGTCCATATATATCTGGGCTTCATCTGCTCAAAACATGTGTGCCCTTCTGCAGTCCAGAGGTCAGTGTATATAATAGTGTTATATGCCCCTGTAAGTCAGTCTATGGGGGGTATGCACCATATATAACCTAGGCTGTTTCAACATGTAAGAGATATCAGGACTAAGCTGCCTTAAGGTTTATGGATGTACATTACCATACATTACAACTTGGGAAAATTGCTGGCCTACTGCTTACTGCCATACAGACAGTTCTGTTTGTCAGTGTGATTGTGGTGGTTTCAGGTATGCATTGTTATGTAACAGATACATCCCATTGTGTCAACTTACATCTTTTCCACCTAGGTTTTGCATACAGAGTGTAGTTAGAGGCTGCTGGACTATACATCTGCATTACTTATTGTTGATTGATTGTTATCCTGTGGCCCAGTCTGTCTTTACTGTTGTACTACTTGCAGGCCTTAGCCTGGACAGCAACATGTTATGCTTTCAGATTACTGTATTAAATGATCTGCTTGAGAGTTGCATTTATCTGTTTGTATGCACTTCAAAGTATAAACAGCTATATGACATGGCATATACAACTGTGATAGTACACAAATAAAACTTTCCTATGTATGCAAACCTGTATGTGTTGTCATATCCTTTGACTTCTCTGTGGGTATATGTTTCAGGCAACAATTGTCTTTTGTATGGGTGACTCATACACTGTCCATTTGATAAGGGGGCAACTGTAGGAATACTGGCAGTTTAGTATGGTGTGCACCCTCTAAATATGTAAGTTCCTATACATATATCTGTGTGTGTATGTGTAGTTACATATATATATATATATATATATATATATATATATATATATATATATATATGTATATGTATCTGCATATATGTGTGTGCATGTATATGTATCTTTGGAATGTTTATTGCTTCCACATTGTACATTCACTATGGTAGCCAGAGTGTACTGCATGATATGGTATTGATACCATCCTAACATCATACAGGTGGGATGGATGACTGTTAATGTCTTGTACCCATGTTGTTTCAGGTCTTAGGTATGGGACTTGCAACAGTTGATACTGTATTGCTGGGCAGATCTGTTTTGCTGTGGGGGATGGGGGTGATATCAATGCTTACAGGACGTATTTAGCTTGGGCCCCCTCACCCCCATTAACGGTGCCTTTGGTCATATATGTATTTGTTATGTTCTCTTTTATATCTAAATATATATATCTGTGTATATATATATTTATGTAGACATATCTATAGATGTATGCATATGTGTGTGTGTGTATGTATATATGTGTATATATATATATATATATATATATATATATATATATATATATATATATATATATATATATATATATATGTGTGTGTATATATATATATATATATATATATATATATATATATATATATATATATATATATATATATATATATATATATATATATATATATATATATATATACACACACACACACACACACACATACATCTTCATGTATAAATACATTTCCTGTACTATTGACTGACTGTGCTGGATGATATGTTTGTGACAACATCAAGATTATGTATAGCTGATATGGCTTAGTGGTAAATCACTTTGGCTATGGTGTGCAGGGTCCTGGGTTTGATCCTTGCAGTGGCTGTTTATTTTATTGCTGGGAAGAACAAGGCCCATTGGATACAGCATGATTAAGACACTTTTAAGCAGTTGTAAGCGGGTTTGCACAGGTTTGTGCAGAGTTAAGCACTGCTAACATCCGGTTACAGTTTCTTATACTGATTTAGCTTCTCAATTGCTTAACCTATGTAGGCATTGCTTACCTCCACGTAAACAAGGTTAAACCCTCTTACTGCTGCTTAAAAGTGTTTATTCCCGCTTACCCACATGCTAATGTCTTTAAAAGAAATGAAAAAGGATTGATAGGAAAGTGGTGAAAAAGGGGCACAAAGAGGGAAAGACAGTAGTGAAATAGCTAGGGATGTGCAGGACCGGTGTAGGGAAGGTCCATAGCTGCCCGTTTGTTCTACAGCAATAACTGTGCATATTCACTGAATTTGGAGCTAGGTTTGGACACTCAACCTCCTGAGAGAGGGGTGAGGACAACAGCAATATGTTTTGAAGCCAATTAAACCAGATTATATGTGCCCAGTGGACACGTGTGTGAAATGGACAGCAAAGTTTGGAGCGAGATTTTTTTTTGGGAACAGATTGCCCTTTTTTTTTTCAGGTGAGAGTGGGATGTTGGGGAGGGATAGTAGGTATATTTGGAGAGGTAGGTTGGGTAGGATAACAGACAAGACAAACAAGACAACATACAGGGGTGGTATATGACACATGTGGGGGGTAAACACCTTGATGGGGAGGGGTGTTTGAAAATCGGAAGCCCATGAGCCTCCTAATGGATACAGTGGGACTGAGGTCCCTACCCATGGGCAGTCACCACTGCATCTTCACAGCCCTGAAGGTGGCTGTGCTGAGAGCTGAGTAGGAGGGCCAGGATGACCCTTTAGTTGTGACACACAGCCCACTAGCTGTCGTAGCAATCGCCAAACTCCCTGCAGAGCTCGCTATGCACCACACCCCTGACATGGCGATGAGTGACAGTGTTCTGTCCACTCCCACTCCTGGGGGGGTGAGCCCCATACCCTGAAGCAGTTCCACCCAAAGGAGGTGCAGGACTAGTGGACGTGGAGGTCCTGTGGTGGGCCCCAGACATGCTGGTGCCTGGTGCCACGGCCAGCTGAGGTGGGACAGGTGGGTCCGCTTGGACCGGCCTTCCCAAACATGCTATGGTTTTCAAATTTACAACATATGTGGGTTAGTAATAGTCAACACATTCCAGGGTTAGGCATAACAGCATGCATAGATATTCCCATTAACCTGAAACACGAGATATGGAACAATTGCATAGCAAACAGAACACATGCATATATGGAACCACAGTGGCCATTACAACAGTATGCAGGTGCATTGATGACAGCATGCCACCAATGTGGGAGTATTTCAACATTGCACATGCATATTAACAAATGTAAGTATTTATCAAACAATAGGAAACATGTCCCAACAATAAATTTAATGGAGCACATACCGATTGAGTTGTGTATTTAGTTTATTGTTGCATATATGGTGTGGGGGAGAGAAAGATGTCAATTAACAACTAGTATATTCCTATAGTTCTCATTACTTTCTTAGTCAGTTCTGTGATCTGTAACTTACAGGTTTTAGTACACTACCCTATGACCTTACTTTGGACAGTAGTATAGATGTAGACAAATATAATCATGAACTGAGTTTTACCATCAGTATACACCTCTTACCTGGCATACCTGTGGAGGTATTGTTTGTTAACACTACCTAACTGTTTCTACACATATTCACAGATTCCAGGTTGCTGTTATGCATATACCTGTCCATCTCTTATTGCACACACTCTGGGCATGTCTTGACCACATGCAGGTGAACCAGGACATATTTGACTATTTCCCTCTTAAACCGTTAGTGATTTGTAAAATGACAGGTTTGTTTTCATTGACATTTTCCAAATATGTACAGGCCTGACAGTCAGTTATATGACATGAAATGCTGCCTACATGTCAGAGATTAGCACACTGACATGCCAGGGGGACAGGGTAACAGCTGGCAGATATGGGCCAATTTAATGGACATTCTGGACAATTCTGTACACTTGTGGGTTTGATTCTGCATACAGCTTACTACCACTCCCAGGATTTGAACCATGGCTGTGTCTGCTAAAGATAAAACAGTGCCCATCACAGTTGAGTGTGCTGTATAGATGTTGCTGTGTATCTCTTTTCTGATTTCTGTCTATAAGTCTCCTGTGGTTTTACAATCTGACCGTGAAATTACTACACTGTTATACTGGATTTCCTAGACAGTTTTATTATGTAGCACAGTGTGGGTCACAGTGATGAATAATACCTTATTATTCAGAGCAACTGCAGCACTAACAATGCCATACAATACCAGGGTAAACAGTACCAGTACGGGATATCAATCTTTTATTTCAAGGCACAATTTTTGTGTTGTACAGACCTGTGGGGGCAATGTTTGCCACACATATTACCAGATTCCACATTAGTATTATGCACACACACCTCACTCTGTTACTGCACACACTCTGGTCACAGCTTCACAACATGGGGGTGGAGATGGGATATACTTGGCTTATTACTCTCATAACATTTTGGGGAGTTGCTAGAGTGACAGGTTTGTTCTTATAGATGTCTGGCAATCAGTTGTATTTCTTATTTGCTGCCTAAATGTCTGGGATCATCTCACTGATTTGACAGGGGGACAGGGTGATAAGCAGCAGATATGGGCCAGTTTACTGGACATTCTGGACATATTTGTACAGTTGTGGGGTATAATTATGCATACAGTCTACTGCCACTCCCATGATTTGAACCATGGCTGTGTGTGCTAAAAATACAACAGTTCACGTCTCAGTTGAGTGTACTATTTGGATTATGTTGTCTGTCTTTTCATTGTTTTCTGTAAAAGTCTCTCTCAGTTGTACTATATGACCTCTTGTGATTACAACAGTCATATACAGACATTCCTACACATTTCATTTATGTAGCACAGTGTGGGTAACAGTGCTTAATACAACGGTACTTTTAAGAGATTGCAAGTCTACATTACCATATGATACCAGAGTAAACACATGCAGTCCAGCAGTTAGACCTTTATTGTCAGACTATTATGCTTTTATTTACATACCACCTATATAAGACTGTTGTTGCCATATTCTCTGTTGTATGCAGTACATGCCTTAAACAATACAGGTTTTAAACTTGACAATTATCTTACTACTATATTTAGATTTATTTCCTATGACAGTACATGCAAGAGTATTACTAACCTGTCTTACGTTGCAGCCGCTGCAATCTACAGGCATGGGTTTCCTGGTTCTCAGCCCACTCATCTGCCACTGTGAAAGACATACGAGGAATATTTAGCCATACCTATCCATAATATACATGAGTTGGCAATTATTAAGCAGGTAGTGGACTGATACCTGCACATGGCTGGGACATCCCCCATCCTCCTAGCCTCTTGGATCCACTGATCCAAAAGATCCCCCTTTCTCCTCTTCAGGTCGGCATAGTGATGCCTGACCTGCCCACCAATTTGGGGTATGTCAGTGGCACTGGTGAGGTCATGGACGAGATGGTGCCAGGCTTCTGCTTTGTATTGGGAACCCTGGTACTGGCCCTGCAGCAGTCTCTGGTCATGGTCTTTCACAAGGAGTCCTGCCATGACTCTGAACTCCTGGATGCCCCAGCGCTGCACCCAAAAGTGCACCCCTTCTCCCATACCAGTCATAGTGCCTACAGGAGGAAGCTGCAACCAGTTATGAGATGTATTCCCACTTGTTGGGTTTAAATAGGGCTGATTTCCCACACTTTGCCATGATTGGACGATTTTGAAAATGATAGCTATGGGCAAACCTGCTTTCCTAAGATTGGCATTGCTTAAAAGGGTATACCAATGGGCAAACTGAGTTAGCTGGCCTACACATTGCTTACATCTAATAAACTGGGCTGTGCAATGCTTAATTTTTAATTTGCATACTATTTGCTTTTTCACATTGATTTATTATTTATTGCATGTTATATATGTGTTTGGTATCCATGATTCATGTGTACATACACTATATGGGGTCCTTGTGTTTATTATGTGATTTCAACACTTTATTACAATGCCACTTCACATCTGAGCTTACTGCAGTACCCTAGTTCATAAATTTATGTTATGTAGTAGGTTATACAACAGAAAACTGTATATAGATTCCTTTCACATGTTCAGTTTGATTTTCCTATAGTGAGGATCTGTCTGGTGATACCTCATTCTTAAGTACTGCTGTGATGGCTTAGGGGTTAACTACTGTGACTATAGTGTACAGGGTCCTGGGTTCAAGACCTGCAAAGGCTGTTTATTTTGTTTCTGGCCAGAACAGTGGCTGTTGCATACATTATGATTAAGGCATTTTTAAGCAATTGTAAGTGGGTTTGTGTGATGGTAAGCAATGCTAACCTCTGGTTAAATATGCTTACAGAGATTTAGCTTTAATATTGCTTAACTTGTGTGCGCATTGCTTACCCCCATGCAAACAGGCTTAAACCAGCTTATTAGTGCTTAAATATGCTTACTCTTGCTTAATAGTACTTACTCCTGCTTATCACCGCACTAATTTAGACAGTAATATAAAATGATTCTTGGGTAGGTGGTGGAGTTGGAAACTATTGGGATTTATCATTCATTACACATTGTACCTTTGATTTGTATCCCTGATTCATGTGTACATATACTGTATGGGGCACTTGTGATTATCTGTGGAGTTTACAACATTATGACAATGACACCTCACATCTGCATTTAATGCAGTACTCCAGTTCACAAATATATGTTATTTAGTAGGTTATGCAACAAAAAATATTGTTCATAAAGTGATTTGACATGGAAAATGGAATGTATTGGTGTGGGACTCAAACCGAGAATGACTGATAGTAAGGTGAATGATCTGCCCACTACACTACTGCAGTACTGCTTCATTTGCATATATCTTGATTTTTATCCTCTTGTGCCATTTAAGCTGCAATAAACATGGCTATGTAATGGGCAAACCAGCACACCTACAGTTAAATTTTATTTGATTAAAAAAAGAAACTTGTTTATATTTTATATATTAACTATTGCTCTTATAAACTTGGGGGGATGCTGCTGGGGGTATGTGAAAACCTATGAGCAGTCTTGCTCATTCGTATTCCTAAACTGATGTTTTTGATTGCAAGGGCGTGTATATTCTGTGAAGCCTGCTATCAGACATGCTCCCTGCACTCTTACATGCTCCATGTCCATTTAGGAGCTCAGGCAGTGTGCCTTCATTAATATGCCTGGCGTGCTGCCATCCTGCTCTTAAACATCCACTTCTGTGCAGGACTAAGCTAGTCCTACATGGAAGTATAGTGAATCTGGGGGTGCATCTATCCCAGAAAAAATGGAATGGATAGCCCTTACTCTTAAAAGAATAAAAGAAACAAATCCTTGGACTGATCCTAGAAAGAAGAAACAAAAAAAAAAAAACTGATTCCAAGATAGCTGTCCCAAAAAAATAACTCTTACAACTATATCTCTCAAAGTATCAACTGATATGGTACATCACTTGTCATCTGTTTTTATCTTAAACAACTGAGAAGCAGTAATGATTTATTCAGAATGTTCAAATAGTCAAATAATTCTTCACAAACAAAGGTAGGTCAAGATGGGTTACTATTTATATTATATATAAGCCAAACAAAGCAACATATAATACAAACATAGTTTGTATTCCCCTGCTTGAACTCAAAGAATAAAATACCACTAAGACCACCGATCCAAGAAGTAAACGAATTTAATGAAACACTTAGTGCCTCAGTTTACACAGCTTTCCAAGAGTAAAAACACTACAAAAATACTATTTGCTTGTATACAACATATTGCACAAAACATTTAATTAATTATGCATACAATTCAAATCACATACTTCCAATTGCATTCTTTGTTGAGTCCCTGAGGCTCCAAAGCACCATACTTTAAGATCAACAATGTTTATTTTTTAAGAGTTTGTTTTTTAAAGACACACATTCACCTATGCCAACTTGCAATTTTTCCAAGACACAACCCCTAGGAGAATCAGGATTAGAGTTGTGTGCTGTCAAAAAATGACTAACCCCTCCATATTACAACTGTATTCATGCCTAACTGTAAACTTGATGCCATTAATATAGGGAAAAGAACTTACTACATATTGACAACCATCACATGGAACAGTGCCTTTATTTATGCTTAAACTCTGACTAACATTAACATCTGGTAAACAAAATTGGTTATGTACCAGAATGTCAGACACATTCCTAGCTCTTTTATATGCAATACTCACAAAATCAGGTAGTATATAGTTCAAAAATTGTATCCGTTAGTAGCATAGGCCACAAGCTACATGCTTTTTTAACTATTTCCTCATTTATAACATTATAAGTTGTCACTAAGAAAACATTATTCTGCTCTCCATTGTTCACAGCTGCATTGGTAGATTGATTTCCACCAATACAAACATATTTTCCACTAGCACAGACATAATGAGAATCTCCCTGAGAGTTAACAGAATACCTCATGTCCATAATTTTTTGTTTAGCTTCCCTGACCAGCTGGACATCATAACCTCTTTTAATAAACATGTTTTCTGCTTCAGCTATCTCTGAATCAAAGCTCATATCAAGGCTACATAGCTTATGAATTTGTAAGAATTCATTATAGGGCAGTACCTTGAACAAATGTTTGGGGTGACAACTATTCCCATATAAAAATACATTTATATGTTCGACTTTCCTATGGAGACTAGTAGTAAATCCATCTAGGCTTATATCCAAAAAAAATTCACTTGTGGGCCAAGCTGCATACCATCAAAGCTTAAGCCCTAGAGTATTAGCTTGTAAGTCATTAACAAACCCAAGGGCCTCTGTCTGGCTTACCTGACATAAAAAAATAAGATTATCAATAAATCTAAAATCTAAAATAACTTTAGATCTGAAAAAAATCATGTCTGTAAATAAAATCATCTTCAAGTTTAGCCATGACTAAATTGGCATACATGGTGGCGAAAGCCACCACCATGGCAGTGCCCTGCAACTGCTGGAAAATGTCTCCTTTGAACATAAAAAATTTGTTTTTTAAACAAAGCATAACTGAATCGATCAGAAAATGAGACATAGGAGAGTTCCCCGAAAAATGGAAGAAGGCCTGTGTTTCTATTTCATGCTTAATATAAGTATATAGACTTTTGACATCCAAACAGAGCCAAAACATGTCCATATTCCAAACTTTACCTTTTATTTTATTCAAAAAGTCCTGGCTGTCCCTGATATAGGAGGCTGTACTCATAACATATTTCTTAAGATGGTCATGTAACAACACACTTATATTCTTAAAAAAATACCTCTGTGCATACAATATAGGTCGGCCACTAAAGTTAGTTAAACCTTTGTGTGTTTTAGGTAAGCAGTAAAAAACTGCCATAGAGCTGTTATCCACTCCAAACTTCTTTTCCACATCCATAGAGGTGAAATACCCCAGCCTTAGGCCTTTGTCTAACAAAAGTTGGCACTGCTTAATAGCTTCAATGTAATCAGAAACATCACATTTTCTATAAATTTCCATATTATTCAAATGTTTATAACACATAACCAACTATTATGTGAAGTGCATGATTACTTTCTGGTTGCCCTTGTCAGATGGTTTAACCACCCATCTTCTACCATTACCAAATTTCAATATGTGTGCATGTAAAGATGGAAATATAACAAACAAGAAGCTAGAAGGGGCTCATAATTTAAAGTCTATGGACTGTATAAACATGCTTGGAAGGAGCTAATAATAAGAATAAGCATTACAGCTAGTGGTCTCTCAAATAACTAAGCAACAGCCAAAAAGAAAAAAACATACAATAATTATGTAATGTATGATTTTAGTAAATCTAGACATAACATATATAATCGTCATATAAGATTAAGCAGTCTGCTGAATTTAGATATTAAAGACAGGATTTAATAACATGGGCTTGTGTATAAGAACACTACTGTCTTAACTTGTCGTAGATGACATACACTACATTGAACATCAAGGGGATGAATGATGATTTTCTTATATAAGCAAATATCCATAACAAGTCATGTAATTGCTTTAACATGAATTGTAGTTTTTGTAACCCATCTTGACCATATATAATACTTAAGTGTTTACCAAGGTAACTAATTTATTATACATGACATCAAACTAACAAAGTTGTTCAAGAGAAACAATAGAAGCCTGAACTTGAAATGTCACAGAATGTAACAATCATATTCTGAAAAAAATAGTATTAAATTGACAATAGACAGTTTAATAACATGGGCTTGTGTTATAATAACACTACCTTTTTAACTTGTCATAAATGACGTGCACTATATTGAACATCAAGGGGAACCATGATGATTTTCTCATATAAGTAAATGTGCATAACAAGTCATATACTTGCTTTAACTTGAATTGTGGTTTTGTAACCCATCTTGACCATACATAACATTAAGCTGTTACCAAGGTAACTAAAGTTTTATACATGACATCAAACTGACAAAGTTGTTCAATGGAAACAATAGAAGTCTGAACTAGGAATGTCACAGAATGTAACAATCACATTCTGAACAAATAGTAATAAATTGTCAGTAATCACTCAGTTTAACATTTGCTGATTATACAAAATAGGATGTTGGCATTTAAATCTAAAAATTTTCAGTATATGCCATAAGATGGCAATTTATGAATATGGAAAGGGAACTTGTCATCATTAATCACAATAAGTGAATTTATTGTTTTTAACCTATAATTTCACTCATTTTATAATAAGAAATGACAGATATGAAAATCCTTGTGTGTAGGGAAATGGGGAGAAGAGGGATGCACTAATTAAAATGCACTAACTTTCATCAATGTTCACATAAAACAAACTTGATGCTTTAAGTAAGTTAGCAAGAAACAAAGTGATTGCTTAAATGCTGGCAAACAATGAAATATAACTTCTGATATATCCAGTAAAATACATTGCATTATAAACATTAGGTATAAATATTATTACCATCTATTTATATTAAGTAATAAGTTTTGAAAGACTTCATCGGTAAGAATGAATGTGTTAAATAACTGTGTGCTATAATTTTTACTGAGGTTTTATATATGATACAGCCTAGTTTACTATGATTGAATTGCTTGTCATCTGTCTTCCATGTAAATATTAATTGCTTATACAATAAGTCGACATAGTGTATTAGAATTCTGTCTAATCTACAATAGTGCTATATCTGCTCAGAATAATATAAATATTAATTATTCCTATTACAAATATTCTCCATATGATAATTCAATTTATGGAGCTAAGATGTTTTGGATTGTCAAGGTATGAGAGATAATCTGATGGACTTAGGTTTATCCATCAGATTAGGAATGATTTTCATTCCATGGCTAGTGCGGATCTTAGTTTTTTAACATTTATTAATTGAAATTTATTTCACATAAACATTTTTAGTATGCCTGATCAAAACATTACTTTATTGGTAAACACTCAGAGTCAAAGTGGAAATAACCTGCAAGTATGGTAGCTGCATGGCTCCAAAAGTCCTCAGTGTAGTTCAAAGAAAGCAAGAGCTAGCAAAACAGTGACAGTAAGGTTTATTGTAATACAATAAGGAGAACAAACAGACCAGTTTCGGCTGAATAGTTATTAAGCCTTCATCAGTGTATCACTGTTTCATAACAGATATTCCCCTTAAATAGTAGTTGGTCAACCTGGAGGTTGATTACACTTGTATAAAAATATACTTATATAAAAGTGTTAGAAATATTCATTAAGTTCTGGGGGAAATAATGCCCCTAGTTTAACATAACATTTTTTCTCTTTGTTATTAAGTAACTGGTGCCAGCCTGATTTGTTATTGTTATTACCCTGTATTTTATCTATAATGGTAAAATAAAAATTGGCATTGGGGTGTTTCTCCATGTGTTTATATAGTGCATCACTGATTCTCTTGGTCCTAATATCACTTAAATGCTCCAGAATTCTGAATTTGAATGGTCTTGAGGTTTGGCCAACATAAAAGGCAGAGCAACTGCATGTGGCCAAGTAAATTAACCATTATGATTGACAATTAGCAAAGAAAGTGATATTGAATATTTTGCCACTGTTCCTGCTAGAAAACTCTTTGGTTTTAAAAATACTTTTGCAGTGTATGCAGTGTCCACATGGAAAACAGCCCTGTAGAGCCCTGCCCTCTATAGTTGTCTGTATATGATGTGTGTCTGAAGTACGTATATGTTTATAATGACTCATATGTGAGCCCAATTTTTTTCCTTTCCTGAAAAAGAAATGACACGTCTCATCTACGATATCCCTGAGCCTGTTATCGGCTAGGAGAATATTCCAATGTCTGCATACAATATTATTAAGGATATCTGTATTCCTCCCATATGTAGTAATAAGTCTTATGGGTGAGTTCTGCTTTGCCACTTTGTCCTTGTATTGTATTAATGCAGACTTGTCATGTTCAGATGCCCAGTGCTTGGCTCGATATATATCCCCTGTTTTGTAACCTTTCTGCTTAAATCTCTCAACAAGATCTTTCTCATATATTTGATGAGTATTATATCTGAGCATATCCTTTTAATTCTTAGAAACTGTGACTTTGGGATGTTTTTGCATATGTGAGATGGATGAAAGCTGGTGGCATGGAGTAAGGAATTGAACTGGGGATGTTTTCTATATACTTGAGTAGAAAGAGTGTGGCCAATGTTCCGTGTTACCATTACATCCAGAAATATAATGCTATTGATATCAAGAGACCGTGAACTCAATCCCCCAGTTGTTTATGATTAAGGTATTCAACAAATTCCTGAAGATAGATACTATCAGATCTCCATACCAACCAGCAATCATCCAAGTATCTCCTCCATATGTCGATCCCTTCCAAATAGATTTTGTGTGCCTGATCATAAATACGTTGTTCTTCAATATAGGCCATGAAGAGATCAGCATATATGGGGGCAAAGGAGGCTCCCATGCCAGAGCCATTCAACTGTAAATAACATGATTCCTGGAAGTAAACACATTTTTGGTCAAAATATGTTATGTTAAGCAAACCAGGAATGTGTTAAAACCCGGTGGATATAATTCGGTCTTTGTAAGACAATACTCAAGAGCCTCCAAGCCTGCCCAATGAGGGATACTAGTGTACAATGCAGTGTAAATTTCATTTTCTTTACTATATAGGGTTTATGTCTAATAAGCCTTTGGGAAGTGTAGGTATATATACATTATATTGCTTGCATCTTAGCTATTTTGTAAGCTAGGCTTTGCACAGCAGCAGACTTTACTAAACTACATGTATGCTGTACATTTTAGGCATTTGCATTTCCTTACTGTATGAATACTGTACATGTATTATACCTTTATAATTATGTAACCCTTACTGTATTGCTTATGGAGTTTTTCTCCCCAGGCATCCACTGAAAATGGACACTTTCAGGCCCAGTGGACTTCCCCGGTAATCAAACTGAAAATAAAATAATAAATAAATTGTTGAAAGATTTAAGCAGAGAGGTTACAAAACAGGGGATATATATCGAGCCAAACATTGCGCATCCAAACATGACAGGTCTGCATTACTACAATACAAGGACAAATTGGCAAAGCAGAACTCACCCATAAATATTACTACATATGGGAGGAATACAGATGTCCTTACTAATACTGTACACAGACATTGGAATATACTCCTAGCCAATAACAGGCTCAGGGACATTGTAAATGAGACGTGTCACTTCTCTTTCAGGAAAGGAAAACATTTGGGCTCACATACAAGTCATTATAAATGTATACGTACCTCAGACACACATCATATACAAACAACTATAGAGGGCATGGCTCTACAGGGCTGTTTCCCATGTGGACACTGCACACACTGCAAAAGTATTTTTTAAAACCAAGGAGTTTTGTAGCAGGAACAGTGGCAAAATATTAAATATAACTTTCTTTGCTAATTGTCAATCAGAATGGTTAATTTACTTGGCCACATGCAGTTGCTCTGCCTTTTATGTTGGCCAAACCTCAAGACCATTCAAATTCAGAATTTCAGAGCATTTAAGTGATATTAGGACCAAGAGAATCAGTAATGAACTACCTAAATACACAGAGAAACACCCCAATGCCAATTTTCATTTTACCATTATAGATAAAATAAAGGGTAATAGCAATAACAAATCAGGCTGGCACCAATTACTTAATAACAAAGAGAAAAAATGGATTGTTAAACTAGGGGCGTTATTTCCCCAAGACTTAATGAATATTTCTAACACTTTTATATGTGTATTTTTATACAAGTGTAATTTCCTTAAACAACCTCCATGTGGACCAACTACTATTTAAGGGGAATATCTGTTATGAAACATTAATACACTGATGAAGGCTTAAAAACTATTCGGCCAAAACAGGTCTGTTTGTTTTCCTTATTGTATCACAATAAACCTTACTGTCACTGTTTGTCACTTTGCTGGTTCTTGCTTTCTTTAAACACTCAGAGTATAAAACTGATAATTTCCTTTAACAGCTCAAACATATACTTTATAGTTATCAGAGGAAATTTTTTAATAGTCACAATAAAACAAAAAATACATAGTTTAAATAATCTAAGATGGATTTAACTTTATTATCTTTTAATACCAATGGCTTAAACAATCCTAGCAAGACATCAAATCTACTGAGATATTTAAAACTGAACAAAGCACAAATTGTCTTCCTTCAAGAAACTAATTTCAAAACAAATGACAATTACAAATGGAATCCTAAGGAATATATGATATTGGCGCAATCCACTTATAAGACAATAATATATGACGATAAAGAAGGCCTTATGGCATTAGTAATAGTTAAATATAATAACAGAATATGGACCCTAGCCAATCTATACTGGTTCCCAGGCATTGGAACAGGAGCTGTTAAAAAACACTTGGATTTCATTTCCAGTAATTATAAAGACAACTTAATATTATGAGGAGATTTTAACTGTATATTTGATATTTCTGAAACTACAAATAAAAGACCACTGCATACATCTGCTGTATCAAAAGCATTAAACAAGTGGGTAGAATAATTTCATCTTGTAGATACTTTAAAATTTAAAGAAGATAAATCTTTGTTGTTTTCCCATCAAGACCACAGATTTGGTACCCAAACTAGAACAGATACAATATTTGCCGCCAATGATTTACACTCTAAAATCATTAATTTCTCAATCACTCCCTGCCCCTTTTCAGACCACAATTCATTGATACTAAAACTTCAAAATTGGTAGAAACCATTAATCTTTAACTCCAGAATTCCAGCATATATAACTGCAATTAAAGAGTTCAAACCCTGGTTATTATCTGAATTACAGTTCTACTTAGATATTTATTACACCACAGAGATAAATAAAATAATGATATGGGACTCATTAAATGCTTACATATATGGTAAAACCCTAACTTGGTATAAAAAAATCAGAGAATGGGATTCTGAATTATTAGATCTACAATCCAAACTTTTGTCAGTAAATGCTGAAAAAAAATCATTTGGAGAAGAAAAAGAAAGTAGAAGTATTAAACAATAAATATAACAAAATGTTAACACATAAAACTAGTTTAGCTTTAGAAAAACTAAAAATGAATACCTTGGCCACTTCTCCACAATATCTACATAATTTAACCACAAAAATCAAAATACAATCAAAAGCTAATAACATTAAAAGTATCTTCCATGAAAAGAAAGGGGAAAATGTGTCGGATATAGGAGACATTCTTGATGCCTATAGAAATCACTATATGGAACATTTCCAAAAAGAAAATATACATATTGATCAATTAAATCTAAATGAAAAATGTTCTAATATTAAAAAAATTAACAGAAAAATTAAAGCTAGATCTGCAAGCACCCATATCCTGCAAAGAAATTACAGATATAATAAAATAGGGTAAAAATAATAAAGCACCAGATAAAGATGGCATAATTATGCAAATATATAAACTTTTTCCTTCAAAGATACTATCCCTCTTCCATAAAACTCTATTAGAAATTCACTCACAAGCTTTAATACCACCCTCTTGGAGATATTCCTTAATCACACCAATCCTAAAGGAAAACAAATCCCCAAACTTCTGTACCTTATATAGACCTATATCATTATTAAATAATGTCTATAAGATATTTATGACAATATTAACTAACAGAATGAAAATACCACTATCCAAAACAACAAATAATGATCAAACTGGATTTATATGTCATAGATACACACACATGACAATATTAAAAGGATAATTTCTCTTATAGATTATGTCACTAAAGAAACACTCATAACTGGCTTAGACATAGAGAAAGCCTTTAATTCCCTAAATTGGGACTATTTATTCAAAGTCCTAATGCTATTTGAATTTCCAGCATCCTTTGTTCCTCTCCTAAAGAATATATATATATATATATATATGTATATATATATATATATATATATATATATATATATATATATATATATATATACAAATAGTTTAGTGTATGTCAAGTTAGGTCCTTTTACCTCTGAATCTATACATACAACAAAAGGCACTAAACAGTATGTCCCATGTCACCAATTCTATTTGTTCAGGCTATTGAACTATTGGCAGATTCAATTCATAACAATATAAAAATCAATGGTATAGATGTTTATGAACAATACAATTGTAAAGTAACGGCATTTGCTGATGACATATTACTAATATTATCTAATACAAAAGAGAAATTAGAAGAATTAGATATATTAATTGACAAATTTCACATGACTTCAGGACTCCATTTCAATAAATCAAAATCAAATGTTTTATTTTTAAATAAAAAGAACTGCAGACTAAGGAGATCACATCATAGGAAAACAAGAATCTACCTTAAAATATATAGGAAATGAGGTATGCAAGGATAATAACGAATTAGTCTCAAAAAACTACAATAATATCATCAATACAATTAAAATCTCTTTGGAAAAATGGAACAAAACAATATTAACATTTGAAGATAGACTACACCTAATAAAAATGGTTTTACTGCCCAAGATCCTATATATAGCCTTGGCAATACAACTGTTACCAGAAAGGAATATACTTAAATATATAAATTCATGCCTAATACAATTTTTATGCTTTCCCAAAAGAAACAGAATAGCTTTAATACATCATATAAGACCATGGAAACAGGGAGGTTTAAACTTTCCTGACAGAGAAACATATATAAAAGCATCAATATCTAAAACAATCTCAGATTGGATAAGTCCAAATTACTCTGCAAATTGGAAAGAATTACTATCTGTAATATCAATAAATGAATTTGATTTACAAAAAAATTTCAAATAACAGATAAAAACAATTTGTCATGGCACATATGTATTAGTATGCAATACAAGATAACTAAACCCCCCAAAACTCATATGATTAATTATTACATTGACTCATTTAGGAAAATTATTAATGCAAATACAGATTTAAAAATCTGGTTTGATCTTTTAACATCATTTATAGTCACAAATAACTTTCCACATAAAATATGTAGAGAAATGATTAATTCCTGGGAACAGAAAGGATTTGTTTGTTGGCTCCAATGTATCAAAGAACTAAAAGTTTTAGATATGCAAGTAATAAAAACAACATACAAAATTCCACAACAGGACTGGCTAACTTTACAGAGTATTCTGTCATATTCACAAGATTTAAGTAGAATAATTAACAATTCTTCATTTAAAGAAATACCTAAATTTCCGAAACACATATATGTAGTCATATATAATGACTTTGACATGGGAAATAGTATTTCAAATTTTGCAATATATTGATAAACTATAAAATGACTCCCAAAACCTCATATCGGAAATATATAACAAAAGAACACTCATTTCAGTTAAATGAAGATATTAAAACAAATATCTTATTATCAATAAAATATACATCCTTTACACAATACTGAAAAGTTTTTAATTGGAAATGCTTGCACAGAGCATTCTTAACCCCAGACAGAATCAGTAAAATTAGTTCTTCCATAAACAGAATATGTTGGAGATGTGAGCAAGTACACAATGCAGATTGGAACCGCATTTTCTTTGATTGTGTTAAAATTAAGCCATTTTGGAATGGTATTAATAACTTTCTACAAGCTTTATTTAATGAATCATAGTTAACTAAAGCTCTTGTATTATTAAATGTGAATGAAGGTCCTCATTTGAATAGGTCACACATGTATCTAGTATGGACTATACTTGCAATTTCAAGGAAGTGTATAACAAGAAGATGGAATACAAGCACAATACCAACTTTGGAAGACTTCTACAGCCTACTGAAGACCACAGCATTATTGGAAATTATAATTAAAGAACTAAGAGTTTATCCAAAGCCATTTATAAACAACCCTTGAGGAAGTCTTATTGTTGATTGACACTATATAATAATTGATCAGACATTCTGATAATGGATTGGACATACTTATAAAGTAACTGTATACATTAAGATCTGCTATAGTGTCAGGCTAATGTAAATAGTGTACATAGTTATTTAAGATGCTATGTATAAATACTATGGAATTCATTCAAATGTATTTGAAAAATAATACATTGTTTTGAAAAAAGATCTATAGTAATAACTTGTTTTATCTTACACAGATAAAGAACTTGTCCTTAAAACTGCTTGGAGGAAAGCTCCACTGAAATTTAAATAAAATCAAATTAGATTTGACAATGATTACTCCTTTATCAAAAACAATAACATAATTTCTGTTCCAGAGGATATGGATTGGTTATACCCTGCACTAAAAAGATCATTGAACAAGAGCTCTTGGTCTGACTTAAAAAAGAAGAAACCAAAAGCTGAATCTACTACTGCCACTATTGCCAAATCTCTCAAAGGATCAACTTCCAAATGACTTGTGTTCTAATCAATATAAAATGGTTTGTTTCCACTTATTGTTATCATACAATTTCATATACTAATCCTTTTTCAAGCATAAGCATTTTTATTATATAATGTCTGTACAGTTTAGGTGGAAGTGGCAACAAACTCCTCAAATATTTCTACTATATTATACTTTCTACTTCTCTATTTCTCAAAATATAGTCATAGTAATCTGGCAACACAGAATAGTTCTATTATATATATATATATATATATATATATATATATATATATATATATATACATATACATATGTCTAGGTATTCTCAAGTGCACATATGTTTTAAAGAATAATTTCCTTTATGATTTTTGTGTGCTTTTTGTTACTTAATTATGCATATCTGTTATGTTTATCTCATTTCTAGTTCTCATTTTGTTGTCATGCTGAAAATAAACTTTCTTTCTCTGTAAGGAAATTATTTGGCTACGTAGTGCATTTTTATGTTGTTTTTATTAAGCAACATAAAAGACAATGGTAGTTTCATAATTCATAATACTTGATAGAATCTTACAATTAATGTTTTCACACTTTTTTCCTTTCAAATTACTTTACTGAGTTAAGGTGAAGCTTTACTCACCTTGTGAGGCTCCATGAGCTATTTTACTGTTTACTTCCTTTTCACGGCCTCAAAGGTCATCACTTGTTAAAGACATTTAGCAGGAAACAGTAAGAGTTGCTGACCGGATATGCTTACTTTGCTAACGATAGCACAGCCAATCACATACCTATATAGTAGCACAAACACTCCAACCATTTCACCTAACAAATTAATAGAAATGTTAACTCTGTTAAGAGACATAATATTGTTTAAGTACCTTTATTTATTAGAGCATTCTGATATTTTCATGAAATTTGCTTATTTAAAAAAAACAACTGAATATACTGTTCTGATGGTAAGGTATAAAGGACGTACACACTGTTTTTCCTTCATGCATTTATGAAAACTATTTCAACTTATTGTTCTTTAAGTACCCTAGAGGAAAACATTTATTGAGATCTAGGTACAGAATACCTGCTGAACAGAAGTGCCCAATGGCATCAACAATAGTGCTGTATAAATTGCAAGCAAATAGCAAGGCAAACCACATAGAATATTAAGGATACAAACCTGATCATAATTCATGAATTTGTGTATAGAATTAAAATATAATGTTTTATATTCTGAAATTAAATTTCAATGATATTGGTTCTTTTAGAATTATACCAGAGGGTTTAATCTTTAATTATAGTCCTCAGTAAGAGTTTGGGCTTGCTAGCTTTTTTGAGATTTATTACCCATATAAATTGCACATTAAGCATCTACACTGAGATGTTTTCTATCCAAGGGGCATGGATTTAGTCTTATCTTGCCATTCTTCTCACTTCCTTTTAAACAGCACTTGTAGATTATAAATTTCCTTTGGTGTATTTATATGAATATATTCTGTCATTTGAGGCCATAGCTAATAATGGGAAAGGGGAAGAAGAGAAAGAATAGAAAGGAAAATGAAGTCCTGTACAGTCTGTTCTATCATTAAAGGATAGTATCTATATCAGGATTTATGAACTAATGTTTTCAGATGAGATTTTTCATCTATATGTAATTGGGTCTATATTACCTTGTCAAAAGGCATTTCCATCAAACTCCTTTTCATTGACACATAAGCAGCAAAGTCCCAAAACTCCAAATGCTACTTTAGCTAACCAAAAACCAAACTTTCAGATACTACAAAGGGGGGGGGGATTGCCCTCCACACCCCCTAACTAAGTATACCAACTCTGAGATTGCACTACAGTGGAGAAAATGGCAAATTACCGATGACAGCCAAGTGTTTTTTTCCCCTGGGAATAAATTCTCTGAAGTGTCCATTCAGAGTTTTGGGAGTTTGCTGCTTATGTGTCGATGAAAAGGCATTAGATGAAAATGACTTTCAACAAGGTAATATGGACCCAATTATATATATATATATATATATATATATATATATATATATATATATGTATATATATATTAAAAATCTCACAACTAAACCAAAGAATGAGCTTGGATCTTGGATGCCACTGTTCAGCGAAACAAAAAAGCCACATAGAGAAATGTAGGCAGACTTATCTGAAAACATATTGATAAGGTAGTATAGTCAATTGGAGAGTCAATTAAAGGTCACTAACTGTGAAAGAGAAGGGAAATGAGGAATGAAAGAAAAAAGAATAAACAAAAATAAGGAAATAAAAAAGAATAAACAAAAATATTGAGGACGAGAGTAAGGAATGGGAAAAAAAAGAAATCTTTCCAGAAAAAGAGTTACTTTGAAAATAGATGTCAGTTTAGTAGTTAGAAGTTGTTAGCCCATTTCTCTGAAGCAGAAATTTACTATGAAAGCATTATTTATCACACACACACGTTTATATCTGCTTAATTCTGAAAGAAAGAGTTTGTTTAACTGATTGTATGATGAAATTTATAATGGCTAATAACTTCTGTTTGTATGATGAAATCTATAATGGCAAATAACTGTCTATATTGCATTTAGTAGTGATGTCATGGGAAGTAATCAATTTAAAATATGTAGTTTGTGTATTTTATTTGTTCTTTTCCATTTCAGTATGTAAAATATATACAATACATATCTAGGATCTGTGAAATGTTTATAATACGTAGTGGACAGTAAATAAAAATGCTCTATAACATCCATCAAAATGAGAAAATTGCATTTGTTGTTTATGAAATTAGTAGACCAAATTTGTAAATCCAGTCTGTTGGGAAAAATCTAAATGTTTTTTAGAACAACTCTATCTGAAGTGTAGAGATTGTTCTAAGATGCAGACTCAGAAAATGTTTAATTATTTACATATGCTTGCAGGGAAGTTGTAAAGAATAACCAGGCTGGAAATTGTAAAATCAAAGCTGTGGAAAAAGTAAAATGTATATAGTTATCAACTTTTTAGTAATTATTAGATAGCTAATTCTAAATTAGTTCTTAATAGCTATATGAACTTTTTCCTTTACTTTTAGTAAATTGTGGGAAAGAGTGAAAGGTTTTGGTATAGCTGGTAAAAAGCAACACCAAAACTATTATACAATATAAAGTGCTTTTTATGTGTTCATTAGAAGTATTCTTTTACTACAAATATTAAAGGGAAATATAAGTGTCTGTACACAATGTTATGGAAACCTCAGCATCACACTTAATTAACATGAAGAAACACTAACAATACTTGAGAGTTGCATATAAGCAGTAACTTAAGCTTACATCTTAATGTTATATGCAAAATCTATTATTCTACCGAGTCGTTTAATAATATACTTAAAATTAAAATAATCTCCTTTAAATCTGTGCATCTGTAGAGCTCAACTTAATATAAATTGGTTGGATATGAAAGGTAGTCTGATAGATCAATGTTTATCTATAAGAATAGGAATTTTGTTAATTCCATGTTTGTTATTAAACTTAACACTCTTATTGTTAATATGCTCTATACAACAATTTTTGAGTCTTTTTTTTTCTACTAGGCCTGAATCTGTTCTCACTAAATTCCTATATGTGAATAATACTACTTTGTTTCCATTATTTAATCCTATTAGTGTATATATATATATATATATATATATATATATATATATATATATATATAAAACATTACAAATAGGATATAGTTTTTGGAGCTTAGTAACTAATACTAATAGCAAGCTTGCAATTTTTTATATTCTCTTATGGAACTAACTTTACTATCTCTAAATGCTAATGGTGTAAATAATCCTAGGAAAAGATAGAACTTGATAAGATATAGAAATATAAATAAAGCACAGATAGTCTTTCTTCATGAAACTCACTTCAAAACATCTGCAAGTAATGTTTGGAATCCTAATAAATATTTAATACTTGCACATTCCTCTTACAAAACAAAGACTCAGGGGGTAATGATTCTTTGGAGTAGTAATAAAATTAAATTCCAAATTATTCATAAATATGAAGATAAAGAGGGCTTCTCTCTGTTATCTTAAAATATAGGAATATAATCTGGATATTGGTTAATCTTAATTGGTTTCCTGGTATGGGGTAGAAATTGCCAAAAAAGGAAGATCTTATCACTAGTACTTATAAGGGTAATTTAATAATATGTGTTGACTTTAATTGTATTCTAAATTATTCTGTTGCAACTAATAAGAAAACTCTTAGACTCACCTCTAAAGCAAAATTTCATAAAAAAATTGATTGATACAATTAAATTATTTCATACATTTAATATAAAAGAAACTAACTCTTTAAAGTTTTCACACCAAGATCATAGATTTGGTACCCAAACTAGCACAGATAGAATATTTGTATTTCATAATTTAATTAAAAAAATGTCAGTGTTTACCATATTCCCTTGTCTTATATCTGATCATTACTCACTGATTATCAGGTTTCAAAGTGACTATAATAGGCTAATTTGCACAAATATAACCCCAGCTCATATCACAGAAATTGAAGATTTCAAACCTTGGCTTCCTCATAATTATGATTTGGGATGCATTAAAAGTTTACATTTATGGTAAAATTCTGAAGTGGTCCAAAAACAAACTTAAACAATAGGACTCAGAATTACAAAATATGCAATCTCAACTTTTAATACTTAAATCCAGTGACACCAAACTTACTTCTGATTTTAAAAAGAAAATAGAGGATCTAAATAAGAAATATATAGACATCTTATCTCACAACACAAATATAGCATTACAAAGACTAAAAATAAATGTCTATGCTTTAACTCCTAAACATATTCAAAACGTATCAATGGGGGATAAAATGCATTCCAAGTCTAGAAATATTGCTAAATTAATACATGAACACAGAAACAAGAGAGTATCTGATATAGGAGACATACTCGATGCCTTTAAATATCATTATATAACACATTCTAAATGTAATAATTTACAAGCTAGCCTTTCAAAATTGGACCTATCTTTTCCAGATATTACGAAAATTCCAGAAAAATTTAAAATATATCTTCAATCACAAATTTCATATAAGGAAGTCACTGATAAAATTAAAATGTTTAAACCTAATAAGCCTCCAGGAATAGATGGAATAAGTATAGAAATATATAAACATTTCCTTTCATCTGTCACTTCTCTTTTCCATAAAACTTTAAAAGAAGCTCAAACACAAGAAACATACCTCCATCCTGGAGATACTCATTGATTACTCCCATTCGAAAAGAAAATAAAGATCCTAAATACTGTAGCTCTTACAGTCCAGTATCTCTTCTTAATAATGAATACAAGATCTTCATGTCCATCCTTGTTGATAAAATAAAAATTCTACTGTCCCATATAATTAATAATGATCAAATAGGATTTATACATAATATACATGCAGATTACACTATAAGAGGAATATTAACCTTTATTGAATTTTTAATAGAGATAATGAAGAAGCTCTGATATTTGATTTGGATATAGAATAAGCTTTTGACTTTTTAAACTGGGATTACTTGTTTACATTTTTAAATATTTATGATTTCCCCTTCTTCCTTTATCTTACTCACAAAACTATATATAAAATAATTTAGCTTATGTGAAACTAGGCTCCTTTACATCACACTCTATCCCTATAACTAAAAGCACTAATCAGGCTTGCCCATGTCTCCTATTCTGTTTGCACTTTGCATTGAAATTGTTGCTATATTAATATAAAATAATCCAAAATTAAAGGTATTGATATAAATAACCAATATAACTCCAAAAGTATATTATTGCAGATGATAGTCTGTTTACATTATCTAACTCAAAAGTATCTCAATCTGAATTAGACTCTTTAATAAATAAATTTCAAATAATTTCTGGATTTCCATTTAATAAATTAAAAATCAAAATTCATGGTATTGAATAAAAAGAAAACAATTCAAATTGGTAAAAATCACATTATATGCAAACAAGTAAACTCTCTTGATTATTTGACTATCAACTTGTGTAGTACTAAACAGAAGGCAATAGTTACAAATTACAATGATATTATAAATATAATTAAAATTTACATAGATAAATGGAATAAAATATTTATTTTGAAGATAGGTTACAGTTAATAAAAATTATTTTTATTCCTAAAATTTTATATATAGCACAAGCCATCAATATTCCTCCTGAAAATCACTTCCCCAAAAAAATAACTTTTATTAAAATTCCTTTGGCTCCCTAACAGAAATAGAATCTCTTTAACACATAATTTTTAGACCATGGGATCAAGGAGAGTTAAATTTCCCAGATACCGAAAATTATATATTATAATTTTAAATTGATTACTTCCCATATATATATATATATATATATATAGTCTCAATTTTCAAAATCATTTTAAATTGGATTGATTCAAATTACATCACAAATTGGAAATCTTTACATTTAACCATATTACAAAATGGAAAAAAAATCCTTTAATTAACCTTTCTTTAAGTGATCATTCTAATAAATATTGGTGTTTTCTCTGTTATAATATACAATATAATATAACAAAACCTACAAAACTAAACTCTATAAAATTTATCTTTAATAACTTTAAGAAATGTATTAAGGCTAATGTAGATATCAAAATTTGGTTTGAATTCCTAATACCTTTCAGTAGCACAAAGAAATTTTTGACAAGACACATGAAAATAGTTTGATTTATTGGGAAACCAAAAACCTCATTTGTTTGCAACAATGCATTAAAAAACATAAAGTAATAGATATCCAGCATTGTACAGATAACTTTGATTTATCTTCAGGACTGGTTACTCTTATAAAACAGTACACCTTATTCCAAAGATCTTTGTAAAATAATTAATAATTCTTCCTTTAAAGATAAACCAAAATTATTAACTTATCCTTAGGACATTTCATGCAATGATTTTAACATAGATATCATTAGCTCAAAGTGATATAAAATATTAATAAAGTAAAAACAAATTCTCAACATAAATATTAGAATTATATAACTATGGGACAATTCTCATGTTTTTTTTTTTTCAGAAATTAAATTCTACATCTTATCATCAGTCAAATTCACTTCATGGTCACAGTACAGGAAAATATATACTTGGAAATTCCTACACAGAGATTTTTAAACTCCTGATAAGATAAATTTAGTAACTCTAAGAATACCCTTTTTGGAGGTGCTCTCAAATCTGTAAAGCTGACTGGGTACATACTTTTAATGATTGTCCTAAATTGAAACAATTTTTGAGTGACATTCGTAACATTTTGAAACCACTATTTTCTGATCCAGCTCTAGTCTTATTCAATGTGATTGAAGGTTATCATTTACAAAATATAACTTGATTTTATTATGGACAGTACTTGCAAATGCTAGAAATGTATTTCCAGAAGATGAACTTCTAATATTTCTCTACTTCTTGAAGAGTTTTTATCCTTATTGAAAGAAACAGCACTCAAGGAGATAAAGATTAAATAACTTAGAATCTATCCTATGTCTTTTGTGAACAATCCTTCGAGAAAAGTTATATATCTCATTGGAACTCTACAAATGGACCCTTACTCTCTCTAATGAATCAATAATAATATTAGTATGTATTTATTTATTTAGAAATGTATCGTACTAGTATTTTTCTGTATATTTTTTCTTTATTTACTCTTTCATGCCAAATAATGTATATAGTTAATCCTGTGTAATCTGATCATCAGTTTACATTATAATGTTCATTTACTTTGCGAGTTAAAAAAACATAAAAATTATTTGAGTAAAAAAAATGAAGCCTCAACTCTTGTGTACTCATATGCCAAGGAAGAACCTTGACTCATTCAACATTAAAACATTGTTTTTGTAGGTGGGGCTTGCCACTCCTGCACCTACTACTAATTATATCTACTAACTCCAAGACTCCATGGTTCTTGGGGAAAAGGAATATTCCCCTACTTGGGGACTGTCAATCTCACACACTTGTTGACTATCTCTATAATTGACCAAATGCAGTTGATTAAACAGATGTCAACCAAACTCCCTGTTGCCTAAACCAATGGAACCCATGTGTGTGTGTGTGTGTGTGTGTGTGTGTGTGTGTGTGTGTGTGTGTGTGTGTGTGTCTATATATATATATATATATACACACACACACACACACACACACATATATATATATATATATATATATATACACACACACACATATGTGTGTGTGTGTGTGTGTGTGTGTGTGTGTGTGTGTGTGTGTGTGTGTGTGTGTGCGCATGTATGCACTTGTGCTGATATGCACACACATATACAAATAGAATGGCATAGATTGAAAGATGTATAAAAACATTTACATATAGATTAAATACAAATCGATGCATAAATGCATAGATGCTAGAGACATCTTACCATTTTCTTACTTTCTTTCTTGCTTTTCTTACAGAGAAAGTCCGACTGTATACTTGTGGAGAAATCTCCACTTGTACAATAGTAATTACAGAATGAGATACATACAAAAATTGAGTATACAAGATTGCAGTAAAGTCACACATGAGAAAGGGAAGAATACACTGTGAAAAAATTACATTCTAGGCAAAATAGAAGTATAATAAGAATTACATTTTAGACAAATTTCTTTATTACATTTCAAAAATTGCATTATATATGTGTTAGAGACACTAGAACTCACAGGTACAGAAATAGAAGCTGAAGATAGAGAAATCTAGTATGAATATAGAATAGGAAAACTGAAAATAAAAAATAAAAACTAAGGTAAGGGAATTCATGGAAATTAGTATTATACAAGCTGTTTAGTATATAAGAATAGATAAATATAATGCAATAGTGTGAAGCGATTTGGAGAGAGGCCTAAAATTTAAAAGAGGCTTTAAAAATATGGGTACCAAGGATAGGAAGAGAAAAATCCAAAGGTGGAGAAGTCATCAGGTTAGAGAAAAAAAATAATGTGGGAATTGATGATAAGTATATAAGACATCTGACTCTTTATGGATACTGAAAGATTGTTTAGAAACAGATTAGAAGATATGGCCACTCGTTCCATGGAGTAAATACCTCTGATCATTCAGCCTTCCATTTTGCTCACTTGCACAGAATATCAAAGTGACTATAGAGTTGAACAAGGTGGTCTACAAATGATACAGTTTACCTCTTGCCAACAAACAATGAAAAGAAAGAGAACAAACTCTATTGGCTTCAGAGCAGCAATGATTACATAAACCAATGGTTAGCCATTAGAATTCCACAATTATTCAAGTAAATATTTTATTTCATTTCTTCAGCCTTTCTTCCTTCCTCATCCTCTGTCTTTTGTCCTTTTGTCTCCCCTTTCTGTACACTTTTTCTTTTTTATTAGTTTGTTTTTCAGGTGAGTGTCATGGTTTAGACTCTTCTGAAGTCCTACACACCTACCGTGTATAACTTCATGCACATTCATAGTCTCATAAACATCTGTTTTGCTGAGGAAAAACAAAGGATAATGCATATAACAATTTCAATAAAAAGTTGCATTACTACAATGATACATGACATTTAAACTGCAGCTATGTGCTTACAGACATTTGTGGGGGCAGGAAAAATATTATAGAAAAGTAAAGCCCAAAAGGGAACTGAAACAACGTGTGTGTGTGTGTGTGTGTGTGTGTGTGTGTGTGTGTGTGTGTGTGTGTGTGTGTGTGTTGTGTGTGTGTGTGTGATCACTTGTTTTACATGTGCTAAATGTGTTGACATCTTCACTTGCAATATGCAGAAGTGCTACACAATGGACTTTTCTACATGTCTGCAATTCCTCATGCAGTGAGACAAAGCTCAAACTTCTGACTACAAAGTTTTCACTTCTCAGACAAGTTACTATTTAGCTGCAGACATATTGACAGTTGAAGAGCAGACATGTGAGATGTAAACTGAAGATTTTCCGTCAGAAAAGATGCTGAAGGCTGAATTGTAACTATGTTGTCAGATGATCTAGGCAAGCTGGCAAGTCCCTATTTGGTGTTCCATCCCATCTGCAAAAAGTCCTTAAATCAAGCTAATGACCAAAGGACTAAAAAAAAAAAAAAAAAAAAAACACTAATACCTCTCCTTCTATAAACTACTGCATGTCTCCTTTCTGCATTTCAACAAAGCTCATTGTTAAATTCTGAAATTGTTGCAAGAAGCTTTGCTAAATTATATCCTAACTACTTAAGCAGCCAAGTTCATTGTCAGCAATCCTGCCTGCTTAAATCCTTTACCACTACAGGCAAGTGCTGTGAGTGTTGATTGATGCTTATATTAAAGTGTCAGTTGTGCCCTCTACTGCTTGCACCTGTGGCTACTGCCCCTATTGCCACACCCTTGCTACAGCAGCTGTGACCAAAGGTATTGAAGTTGACTGTTGTATTAAGATAAGAAAAAATGTGATTACTTTTCAACTTTTCAAAAACAAGAAAAGAAATATAAAAAAAAAAGTTATGTTGCATGTTTTGCATTTTTTACACAGGCAGCTGTTACTGAGATGCACGTTATGATGTTATGTTAATTATGGGAAAAAAAAAACATGGGAACTGATTTCACTTTAAAATGCAATAAACAAATAAATAGTATAAAAAAATCTGAACTCTGAATAAATAAAAAAGTGTTCTGTAATGGTATGGTATATATGAAGGTGAGACACGAAAAATGTGTCCAGACCTAATGATTTACACAGACTGGATTGAAGGTATTCAAATGACACTGGGAATTTCTCCCTTGTTTTCTTAAAGATCATTCATCCTATCCCATTTTCTGATGAGAAATTAAAGCACATTTCAGGACTAGAAAAATGCAAATACACTGTCTCTGGTCATATAATTGAATTTCTTCATAACATTCTCCCATCATACCTCACTCTGACTCTATTTTTGATTGTGATTCCTTCATCATGACAAGTCTGATTTCCACTCTGTATATAGTACATGTATACATTGTGTGTTGTCAGTCACTGTGTATATAACGTCATTTATTAATTGGCTTTATAGCCTCAAACCAAGCATATTCAATGTATATAAAATATCATTCTGTGTTTTATGGCATGTATCTATTGTATTTATCTCAAGCTGTGCTGAAACTGAAAGAGATCAAAGGGAAACAATGCTCTACCCCAGTTAACAAATTCAAAACAAAATAAATCATATGATATACCTGTCACAGATGTAACTTGCAACTGAAATAAAAAAGTGCACAAAAATGATTAATATCCCTCCTTGTATAATCCCATAAATGGAAAATAAACAAATAAATAATGATGTAACTTGTAACTGAAATAAAAAAGTGCACACAAATGAATAATATCTCTCCTTCTATAATTCCATAAATGGAAAATTAATAAATAAATACTCCAGCAAGATAGGCAGTAAAAGAAGACAATAAACCAGCTGGATGGGATATAGTTTTCCCATAGTTTTTTTCTTATGACACTGCCCATCATTCTGGTGCATTTTAAAATAAGTATGTTTCAGTATGAATATGTTCTGCATTTATTTAATTTCTACTGATCACCAGATAACTGTTATGGGAATGAATTCCATACACCTAGCGGGGCTCAAGCAGACAAGAACTGTAGGACTAAAATCCATATACCTTGTGGAGCTCAAGCAAAGAGGACTAACAGGAGTTGTGGAAGGGCATCACCAGCTGATTTCTCATTTACTGTAGAAGCAGTGATGACATGTCTCAGGGAAGATACAACTGGTCGAGAGGACAGTGAATATTCAGTAAGTTACTTCCAAATGCTCTAAGAATAGAAACATTCAGTGGAACAGTGAGACAGAAAGATGAAGTGTGTTTGATTAGAGCTGGTGCATAAAAAGGCCAACATATGGATAATGATGTATATTAATTACTAGCAAATTATATAACAGTGTCATAGTGGCTATGTTCATACAGAGGTAGTGTTTATAGAATTCTCAGCTGCTTTTTACAGAGTTAATCATGATCTGTTAGTTAATAAATTGCTCAGCATAAGAATTTTTTCCACCCTTGTAAACTGGATAATTGCTTCATTACGAGACAGAAAATGGCACAGATTATAATATATGGCAGAGGGATGTCTCAAAGATCAGCTTTGGGAACATACTTGTCTAGTCTCTATATGCTATGCATAATAGTATTATCAGATTTTTCTCACTGTCTCTGTGTTTACGAATTGAAAATAAGGAAATATACAAAATGTGTTTAAAACTAACTTAAATTATAAGAATGCTTAGACAGCTTTGTAAATTATCTGAAATAAACAGCACAGGTGCTTACAAAGTAAGCGCTAAACATATCAGCTTTGGTCTATTCCTTCTACAGAGCTTCTATAAGATAAACAGTAGTGCAACAGAACAGACAGCTACCTTTAAAAATGTATTTTATTTTATTTATTTACTTCCATTTGTTTGCCAGTTTAGTCCGACTGGTCCATTGCTCGCTCATTTTCAGCAGAGGCCCAGGGAGAAAAGCTCCACAGATGCAATGTTCTAATAGCAACATAAGACGAATAACAGTAACACGTTTTATCAAAAATACAACAAATATAAAAAATGTCAACATTACCAATATCAAATACAATAGTAGAGATGCACACGTTAGTAAAAACTAAGAAACTGACATTTATAAATACCATCAATTACACCTGAAGGATTACCCTGTCAGCAAGAAAACATGAATTAGGCATGGTGATGAGATGGAAAATAAGAAAAGCGACAAATACAAAAAAGAAGAAAAGAGCAGAGGGTAGACAAGTGGAGTATACAGACCAGCAGATATTAATTCAGGCAATAGTAGGAAACCAAAATGAGAAAACAGGGAAAAGAAAACATTGTACTTATGAAAGGTGGTAGGGTAGATCTAGTGAGGAGCAGCTCAGTAGTTAATCTGGTCTAGAGCAAAATCTTGGCATATGCATAGACAGCCAGCTCAGCTTTAAGGATTATTCAGAAAATATTGTAAGAAACTATATATTAAGGGTATCAAAATATTTTTTATTAAAGAAATGCAGGGACAGCAAAGGCAATCGACATTAAAGTTAGACACAAAACAGAATATGGTAACTGTTTTATGATACCCCATATGAAAATAGTTTACAAATAAATTTAGGGAAACACAGAGGAAGTGCACTAAATTAAAATGAATTTTAGTAACTTAATATATGAGAGGAGGCTGAAGGAGCTAAAATTGTTTTCAGTTAAATATAGGTAAGAATGTGGTGATCTGCTACAAGTATATAAACCTACTCAAGAATAAATTCCATGACAGAGTCTGTGACTAAACAAAAGGGCACATACCATATAGACTAAATTATTTTAATAAGAAAAATAAGCACATGCATTCCTGATTCTCAAAATGAGTAATATTGGATTGGAATATACTGACATTAGATGTAAGAAACTATATTAACTTAACAATATTCTGAAAGGAAATTGATAAGCTAGATAGGAATTATTTCTATTTGACCTAGCTGGCTGAAAAGGCCTTGTGCCACAGCCTGGACTTATAGTATTCCATCACACTATAACTGTGTGAAGAGAGAGAGAGAGGCATAACAAAATTCAGTAGCACTAATGTAAAGCAGATGGCATACAGATGAAAGGTGGCAGAAAGGCATTGAAGGAGTGGGTGTGGGGAATAAGGAAATAGAAAGGTCCTGGAAGGCAACTAGAAGTGAGACTGGCTAGATCAGTGGCAAAACAATGTAAGCAGTGGTGGCTGCTGGTTTCAAATCAAAGAGGGGCTGCAGGAGACAGCTGAATGCGTGGGGCCAATTGGGAGGGGGTGTGGTCAACTAGAAAGGGGTGGGGCTATACTAAAAACTGCAAAAACTGGGGCTTTAATTAAATACGCTGCCCTTTGTGCCAAACCATCATTATGAGAGTCCAATCAAGACAAAATGAAGTGTAGAAGAAAAAAATATTTCAATGTATTGGCTACATGACAGCTCACTTAAGATGTAGATGGAAACAAAAAAGTTGTGAGGCATGAACAAAAAAATTACTTTTTAAATACATTACTGGAATGCCAATCAAAATCAAGTATAAAAAAACAAGCAGTACTCAACTCAAACCACTTCTCCTGGCACTGCAGTTCTAATTATAATTTATATTCAGCTTTATAAAGGTACCAAGTAACATGCTGAAAGTAGCAATCTCTGTGATACCCGCACTTGTAAAAATGTTTCTTAACCAAAAAAGACCTGCTGCCTGACAACTATCTACTTGTTTCATGGGGAAAACATGATCAAAGTAAAAAATGAACAGCAAACAAGAAACAAGCTCAAGATAAATTGCTTAAAGGATTACTGCACAGGTTATGGACCACACATGATAGATTGGCATTCTGTTTTATTTATGGGTAAAGCCCTCAAAGATAACTGCAAGTCTCCAACAAATGTAATGAACATCTGAAAATGCTGTAATCCTGCCCTTTATTACAAATACGTCATATGTATTTCAATACTGAAGGCTTATACGCAATCTAGTTATGTAAATATTTTCTGCATGGCAACAACAAAAGGGCTTTCAATGTTTGTAATTCTTTAACAGTATGCTTATTAAAGCTTACTTGCATCTTACACTCTCAGACAAGCTTAGCTGATGGTCATTAAAGCATTGCTACTTAAACACAGAGCAACAGGCTCTGCAACAACATGCATTTTCTGAATAAGAAGAAGCATAAATCAACAATATAAAAATATGACAGAAAACCAGAACATTCTGCAACATCAAAGACAGATGAAAAGCCACTGTAGTACTTGTGTCTACCTTGGATGGGAGGATACTCTGCACACCTACACTGCATAACTGCTCCTTGCCTTGCTTGGACACATCCAGAGTCACTATGTGGGGGAGTGGGGTGCAACAAGTATGTCACAATTTGAAATGTCTCTGGCTGATGGTGATGGGCCTGACACATTTGTCATACCTCTCAACCTCAGAGCAAGAAATCTGGACAAAGGCATAAATGGAAGTGGGACAAAGGCCCAAAAATAAGGACAATTTTTAAATATTGCTCTTATAAACTTAGAAGTATAATATGATAGTAGGTCTTGCATTAGTATGAATTTTCTGAAGGGTATGAAATCTGAAACTCAAATGTCTGTCATTATTTTCTAACTTCAATCTTTAATTATTTGCCACTAATTTGCCAGAAAAACACAATTTTATGAAAAAATGGACTAATTATGTGATGCAAAAAATATAAAATAGCCACACAATAAAGCTGGGAACCTGTCAAAGAAGTGACACTTTTTTAATATTAGTACTGTTAACTTGAGCTGCTGACAAAATAAGAGAATCTACATGCATTTCTGAAATTAAAAGTAATCTATAACTCTGATCATTACAATTATTTATTAATTGTAAACCCTCCACATTTTCTTCCAAATTTGTCATTTTGCGGAAGGATTATTAGGGGGAGAGCAACATTTTGAGCCCAAATTGTGGACAGTTGAGATGTTTGGATATACCTAATTCTATAAAGCGATTTATTTGCTCATACTTCTCAACCTCTTGATGCAGGAAATCTGGACAAGGCCAAATATATTGGGGGAAACATACAAACTACTAAAAAATGCTCTTGTATAAACTTAGACAGTTGACAGAATAACAGGTCTTGCTTTAGCATGCATTTTTCTGAAGGGTATGAAGTCTGAAACTCAATGTCTGTCATTATTTAGTGACTTCATTCCTAAATGATTTGTCAGAAAACCACAAATGTTATGAGTAACAAACCAAAAATAAGAAGCAAAAAATCTATTCATTCTGCAAAAATCTGGACAGTTGAGAGGTATAGTTCAGCCGGGGCTGAGTTTGCTGCCCTTACCCCCTCACAAAATCATAGTTGAATGGGGCTTCCCCCCTGTAGCTATTCAAATGTCCCAATACTTGGCTATTTTGCCCCATTTACCATAAACACTGTAATGTGCATACTGCTTTACTTCTACAATGATTTGGATTTCATTTAAAAGTTTTATTTTACATTTTACAGCACAAACACTAATAGACATCTGCTAAACAAAGCAATGTAGTTTCACAATGAAAACAGACTTAGCATTAAAACCTCTGCCCTAGAAACTCACATTCATTGAAACAGCATCAAAACCCACATTCAAAGAAAATTCATCTAGCCAGTGGCAGATAAAGATTAACATGGGCTGTTTTCAAATCATAGGCCCCTTGCACATGAAACATACATGTGTTCTTTGATACACCTTCCTGATTGTATTAAATTATATTCTTTGCACAGTTGTTAGAGGGCATTTTAAATTTATTGTTTTGAACATTTTTCCAATAAACAATGAAACAAAATGCATGCACCAGTAATGACAAAACTGCGCAATTCAGAACATTTCCATCATAAAAGTCTACTCATACTTCTACAATCCGCCAGTATTAGTAAATATGCACAATCTCTGCAGAAGTAAAAGTCATCTAAATAATTCCACATTAAAGAGATCTGTAACTAATGAAGATGTTGCTGCTAGCACACAACTTTATATTTCATTGTTTCATCTACAAATAAAGTGCCTGTTGCTCTTGAGGAATAAATTGCCTATGCTACATTAAAAAAATGATAAGCTAGTAATATTGTAATAGGGAATGGATGGCAAACTGATAACAGGTTCATCATTACTACGTATCTCCACCAAAGAAGGCATTCTCAGGACTGCAGTAGCCACCCCCTTTAAAAGTACAAAACAGTACAGTATCAGTAATGCAGCTATATACTGTGGGGGTAGAACCCACAGTCTTCTGCATGAAAAGCAAGTGCACTATCTGTTCATAGGTTCATAGGTTGGTACTAGACTATCAGCCCTAGCGCCTATACAAGCTAAGCCATAACAATTCCTTTGAGTTTTGTGCTATTAACAACACAAGCAGCCACAGCATAAGCAGCACTATCCTTTTCTTCAAGCTCTCAGCTCTTTGTAAAATGCAGTTAACACTCAGCTGTATCTATCAACTTTGAAGCACAAGAATGCTGGAAAAAGCCAACATTTATTGGAGGGGGGGGGGGGAACAAAAGCCCAAAAACTAGGGACACATTTTAAACATTACTTGCATAATCTTAGAAAGTTGCTAAAACAAAATGCTATGTTACCACCATGCATTTCACTGCCAAGTGTTGTACCCAGGACCCTGTGCAATACAAACAACAACACACCACTATGCCAAATCAGTTGTTTCTTGAAAGACAGGTAGACTGAAACTTAAATGGCTATCATTTAGTGAATTCAGTTCTCACCATAGCTCTCAACTTCTTAGCACAAAACACCTAGACAAAGCCAATAATGGGGGAATACAGCCCCCAAACATATTCAGTGAATTCAGTTCTCACCATAGTTCTCAACCTGTTAGCACAAAAAACCTGGGCAAAGCCAATAATGGGGGGGGGGGTACAGCCCCAAAAATAGAGACAAATTTCAAATATTGATCTTATAAACAGAAAATTGCTAGAATAAAAGGCTTTGTGTTACCATGTAATTTCTGAAGAATATGAAGACTGAAATTCAAATGCCTGTCATTATTTAGTGAATTCAAAATCCAGAAAAAAACAGATTTTATGAGGAACAGAACAAAAACAAGGCAAAAAAAATTCACAAGTGGTGGTGGGTAGGGAATTCAAGCTTTTGCTACCTACTCCCAAGGTACAGGGTTTGAGTCTAGCCACCAGGTATATTTCCTGACTTCTTTCTAGCTTCTGGGGCTTTTCACACACACATATGCAAAAGCTGGTAAATTGGACTCTTTAAATAAATAATTTCATGGTTTAATAGCTGTCTACTAAACAAGAGCTTCATAGTATTAGGTTCTAATCCACTCATTGACATTGGTACTGCAACTCAATGCATTCCCCAGTTTTAGGCCCACTGTTTTTTTTTTTTTCAGTTTTCATTAACAGATGTCCTTGGGATCTTATGCACACATTTATTGCACCTTGTACACAGACAGCTTAGCTATCACTAGAGCAAACAAAAAAAAAAGCACAGAATTTATCTGTTGCAAAAAGTCTTTGTCTGTATTTGGAATTACCTGGTTAAACACATGTTCCATCTTACAACTAGAACATGCATCTAAGTCTAATCTCACTTTATTTGGTACAGTGAAGAAAACTGCTACCACATCATTACTAACCATTAAAGACTCAAACAGTATTCCTTTAGTCTGTGACAGGTACCAAAAATACTTTTGCATGGTCTTAAATTATTTAAGGGTATCCTAGAAATCACTAAACTCTACTCATTGAAGCAAGAAAAGCTATTGTAATTAATGTTTCTACTACCCAGACTGCAGTATGCCTTGCTTACTGCCTCCCTAATGTCTGTACATACTACAGATTTGTTAGAAACTACTGAAAATAAATTTCTCAGTTGTAATCACCTATCCAAGCCTAGTGAGCATCACAGTTTAATGTTTAATAAGACAAAGTGGTTACCTATCAGTGATAGAGCCACCTTTATATAGAATACTCTTACTTTCAAATTGAATGAAAAACAATATCCACATTTAGAGAATATGCTTGTGGTACACAGCAGAAACCATGATCAACAAGGTCATAATGCCACATAATTTATAAGGCCTAACTTTACACAAGTTTGCACAGAAAGAGCCTTCTATAAAATTGCCCCATCTTCATGGAGTAACACAAACACCCCCCCCCCCACGCACACACACACATACACTTCCATTATTATAAACAAGTAGTAACTGCTTTCAGGCCAAAGCTTCAGTTTCAAACACAAAAGCCGCGCGAGAGAGCCAAAGTCCTGTCCTTTCCACGAGAACAGGCTCCTGCCTGCAAACACTGCAATGCAATCCCCTTCCTGCCTATGCAGTTGTAACTGCATAGACCTCTGGGATCTTTGCTGTTGCAGGCTAGTTAAGTAGTAGTCCGAACTCGGGAAATTGCCGCGAGTGTGCATGCGTGTGTTCCAGACATAGGTAATGCATGGAATTGCCGTGAGTACGCACACCCGAGTTTCAGGGACTCGCATTTGTTTTTATTTATTTTTTCTTTTGTTTTCTTTTGTTTTGTATTCATTTATTTTCCTTTGTACTGCTGGAGGGGCTGAAGTCCTGCAGCCCAATAGCATGAGCCGCCCCTGAATGTAAGACCTAAGAGCTCTTACTGCTGGGATAATATTGTAAAATACTAGAGGAGTTTTCAGTATCAATACATTTAAAAATGAAGATGTAATAAAAACAATCATTTTGAGTATCTGTAAAGCTGAAATCTCAAGTTTAGTTATATTTCATGATTTCTGAGAAACTAACTGAAAAAGAGTTATGTGAAACTGGTGAACATATTAAAAATCACTGTAATCATAACTTTGTAACATAGCTCAGAGCTATTAGTCTTAGTCTCACTTAAAAAAAAAATACTAGCTTTATGACTATGTGACTAAGTGACATAAAGACTGTAATAATGAAGACATTATGAAACATGATAGTCTGTGAAATTAATAATGAGTATCCAAAATAGACCTTTGCCTGCAAGTAAATTAATATTTAGAATGTATTACTGACTCCTTTAAATCTAGAAGCAGCAAATAAATTTATGAAAGCTTTTACTAAACAAACTTTTGTGGAATCTGACAGAGTATGTGAACTGAATTGCAATGGTTATATACCCATGAGACTTGAAAGCAAAAAAAAAAAAAAAAAAGCTAATGAATGTTGTAGTTCACATGGGATAACAACAATTATGCTAGAAAAACAACAGGCTTATGGCAGATTTGGCAATACCGCAAGACCTTTTATAAATAAGAAAAGGAAATGTTTTAAGAATGTATGTTGAGAAAGACCTAAGATGAAATTGAATGCTCACATATTTTTCCTAAAGAAAATATAGAGTACCTATTTCCTGCATGGTAATTAAATACAAAGTGAAACTAAAAAGAATCCTTGTGTAGTTTGAGGGTGATACTGAAAACACTGCTATATTTAAGTATTGTATTGAAAACTTACTGAGGAGAGCACAAAATAATGGGAAATGGCTCATGTAAAAGTTACTTATTAGGATGAAAGTGAATATTTTTGTTTAATAATAGCTAAAAGTACTGGAAACATCTACTGGGAAAGAGCTGGTTAAAATACCTCGTGAAGTTGTGGACAGTGAAGCATATACCTTATCTAAGTGAAGCATTATGAAAGTGTTTATGACATATTCCCGGGGATTCATACCTCTCAACTGTCCCAAATTTTGCAGATTGTCCAGATTTTTGCCTCATACTTTTGGTCTTTTCCTCATAAAATATTCATATAATATGTGGTTTTCTGGCAAATCACTGAAGACTGAAGTCACTAAATAATGACATACATATAAGTTTTAGACTTCATATACTTAAAAAAATGTACACTAACACAAATCATGTTATTCTAGTTTATAAGATGAATATTTAGAATCTGTCCAGATTTTTGGGCTTTTGTTCCCCCATTATTTTAGGTTTATGACATATAAGCCACAGCAAGAATCAATCCCATGCCGTCAATGTTGTCAATGAGCTGTGTATGTACTGGGTGCAACACAGAAAGATGTATCACACAGGCATTAATAGAACACCTTGGAGAGAAGTCTGCATTCTCAAATTGTAATTGGTATACATGCCAAAGAATAGTTCTATATGGCCTACCAGATGTGTGGGGGCTCAGTGTGCCAAATATAATACACTTGACTAAAGCATCCCTGGCAGATCTAGATATTGGCCATATCGATAAAAACACATACAAACACTACACTATTACGAGTGGATTCCCTACCCACAGCTGGGTATTGTATGCATCCGACACATGTAATACCAATGGATGTTGTTTGAAACATCTGCAGTTGATGTGTGAATTAAGAACTGATCTATTATAATGAATGGTACAGCAGTATGTGAGAATGATGGCAATGCATCGACTATGCTCATGTACACCAAAATTACAGCAGTGTAAAGTGAAGTGTCAATGATCAAGAAGCTTTCACTGTAATATTGTACACATACCAAACAATACATGCACCAATGATAAGCATATGTCAAACCTCAAGCCATGTGATACATGATCACATTTCCCCTGACACTCTCATTTTAAATATTATACTGCCCTTAAATCCTGACATACATCCATATGTATTCATGCAAACTATCAAGTTGTAATACTGATGTGATGTAGTGGTATGTCATACCCGCCTGAGCTACATAATCCGAGAGCTCCTCCATATCTCTTTTCATGTAGTCCAGGGAGGTACTTCTCAGGTCATTCACACCCACATATACAATGACAGAGTCATATTTGTACCTGTTGTTGAGGGACCTGAGTGCATGCATTATGTGGTGGATCCTGGCACCTGACAGGCAGCTGACTGTTACTTTCTTCTTATTTAACCTAGTGAGTGGGACATCAGTGTGCCTCACTATTGAATCACCAATGACTAGTGTGTCGAGCATGCTCTTTTGCATTAGGGGCTGTGATGCAGTATAGTCACACTATAGCTGTACATAGATCACAGTCGCACTTCATATACTCATGTGTTCATAGGAGACCACTAGGCTAATGGCCCAACAGTCCATACATGACTAGCCAGATTTAACCTGAGTGTAACAATTTTCATTAATTAGGTGAACAAGGTTCATAGAGGTATGAACCTATGGTATAGTATGTAATATTGATTGCCTCTGTCCATGAGGGTCATGGACAGCATGCCAGGAGTAAATTTACAATTACACATCTATTATTGATCTAGGTTGTGCTTGAAGTGGCTCAGTGAAGGGTTTTGCATTACGTGAATGGGAAGCTTGTTCCAGAGAAGGTGAAGTCACTGAGAAATGTATGTATCTATTATAGGTTCATAGGTTCATAGGTGTGTACTAGGCTAATGGCCCTCGGGCCTTTGCAAGCCTAGCCATAGGATTACCCTGGCATCATGCCACCCGACGTTAGTTTCCAGTGCCTCTGTTGAGTAGAGCCACTGGAGTTATCCCTGAGGTGAATTTTCTATTTCCCATCTACTCATCAAGATTTCTCTAGAACAGGGTCACTGAGATGCTCTGCTTAACATGTATGGGAAGTCTATTCCAGAACATGGGCAGTCTCTGGGTTATGAAACTGTCCTTCCAGTACGTTCTGTTGATTGTGGTAATGTCTTCAGAAACCACCAATAAGTGCCAACGACTGCTAAATAAATTATATTCCACAGTTTATTGTAACAAGGCACGAACACGAACTGATACGACAAGCAGATAAAACAAACAAACAAAACAAAATTGTAAGCGAAACAGAGTTAAGCGCTTTCAACCATAGTAACTGGTCTTCATCAGAACTGCTACATTTTAATTATTCCGCTACTTAAGTAAACTTTTTGGTGCCAAAAACGCTCACCCCATCTTAAAGATATATAAACACATTACTGGATGAATGAATAACAATAAAAATCAATCCTTCCACAACATATGAACATTTAAATATTTAAAATATTTAAAATACCTTCTGCCAAACCTTTAAAATTATCAGATTTAAACAAGGCAACTACGTTCTTCATTTTTATCTATAAATATATATATATATATAAATGTAAATATGTTGCTAAGCAATTTAATATAATTATTAAAAAACAAATTTTACAAAAACACACATAATATAAGTATAATATGATATTCAATAACTATCAATAAACCTAAGAAAATAGAAGTGTGAAATACATATATATAAAAGTGTGAAATACATATATATTTATGAAAAAAAAATATGTATGATAGAGAATATAAAAAAATATAGAAATTAAATATATATCTATATTCTTATGCAGATGAATTATGTTACTTAATGATAATAACTCAAGGGACAACAAAGATATGAATGGACTGTTCCATTTTCGTTAAAAAAATTTTTCCCCTTTTAAAAATCAACTAATCAAATATTAACTATTTGATGTAACTATAAAATTATAAAATTATAACTATAAAATATAAAATAACTGCTAGAATTTGATTAAAATTGCATAAATGTGTAAATAAATAAAAGAATTGCATAATAATAATACATCAAATAGTTAATATTTGATTAGTTGATTTTAAAAGGGGAATTTTTTTTTTAACGAAAATGGAACAGTCCATTCATATCTTTGTTGTCCCTTGAGTTATTATTATTAAGTAACATAATTCATCTGCATAAGAATATAAATATATATTTAATTTCTATATTTTTTTATATTCTCTATCATACATAATTTTTTTTCATAAATATATATGCATTTCACACTTTTATATATATGCATTTCACACTTCTATTTTCTTAGGTTTATTGATAGTTATTGAATATCATATTATGCTTATATTATGTGTGTTTTTGTAAAATTTGTTTTTTAATAATTATATTAAATTGCTTAGCAACATATTTACATTTATATATATATATTTATAGATAAAAATGAAGAACGTAGTTGCCTTGTTTAAATCTGAGAATTTTAAAGGTTTGGCAGAAGGTATTTTAAATATTTTAAATATTTAAATGTTCATATGTTGTGGAAGGATTGATTTTTATTGTTATTCATTCATCCAATAATGTGTTTATATATCTTTAAGATGGGGTGAGCATTTTTGGCGCCAAAAAGTTTACTTAAGTAGCGGAATAATTAAAATGTAGCAGTTCTGATGAAGACCAGTTACTATGGTTGAAAGTGCTTAACTCTGTTTCGCTTACAATTTTGTTTTGTTTGTTTGTTTTATCTGCTTGTCGTATCAGTTCGTGTTCATGCCTTGTTACAATAAACTGTGGAATATAATTTATTTAGCAGTCGTTGGCACTTATTGGTGATTTCCGAAGGTATTTTTGGAGGTACTGTGAAGCAAATCTTATTCGATTGTGGTAATGTGGTTGAGGTCTCTGGAGCATGTGGTGTGGAGAGATTGGGATTTCTTTAGATGTAGCATTTTTAACAGAGCTGGGTCAGACATGGCTTTGTAAGTCAAGCAAAGATCGCCTCAAAGTAGGCGATATGAGACAGAGAATAGATGGAGTTTTTTGAGTCTGTCCATATAGGACAAATGTTTAAGGCCTAGGATCCTCTTTGTGAGGTACTTTTGTGGTCTCTTCAGTTGTTGCAGGTGTCTAGTGATGTACATGCCAAATGGGGCATTGTATTCGATGATTGGCCTAATGAGGAAAGAGTAGAGGGAGACAATGACCTCTTTCTTCCTGGATGCAAAGCCCTCAATAATGAGATGTGCCACGTAAAAGGACTTTCTGACAACAGTGGCAATGTGGTGATCAAAAGAGAGGTTGCTGTCAAGCTGTGTTCCCAGATCTCTTATAACGCCTTCTGTGTTCAGTGGACTACCATTGATGTGGTAATTTATGGGAATTAGGTTTTTCCCAAAGGGGATGATGACACATTTTTTGGCATTGAGCTTAAGGCCATGGTTCTGACACCAGTTGTTGGTTTCAATGAGGCTATTCTGTAGGATGTCAATATCACTTGGGGAGTTAATAATAGCTCCCAACTTGCAATAGTCTGAAAACTATGTCAGCCAGAGTCCCTTCATGTTGGCCTGGACATCAGAGAAGTAGATACCAAACAGAAGAGGACCCAGGACCGAACCCTGTGGGACTCCATTCATGACTAGTCAGCAGTCTGACTTGGAGTCAGCTACTTTCACACTGTGGGTTCTATCTGTGAGCCAGTTTGCAACCCACCTAGTGATATAGGGGTTGGTGCCTAGCTTAGTGAGTTTTTCTAATATACCTGAGTGGGGAATGGTATTAACAGCCTTGGCCAGATCAAGGTAGGCTGTATGAACCACCTTGCCTTCATCCACAGCTCTGGTGGCTGACTCAAAGAAGTCGACCAAGTTGAGCAGGCATGATCTACCCTTCACAAAACCAAACTGTGTGGGACCTAGAGTTTGGAGATTCCCTATATCCTTGTTTATTAGGTCCATGATGATGCATTCCATAGCTTTGCATATCAGACTCATCAGTCTAAAGGGGTGATAGTTCCCAGGGTCTGTAGTCACTCCTCCTTTGTGGAGAGGGATGACTGTAGCAGTGTTCCATTTGGTATGGACAAAGCCTGAGGTAAGGCTGTGATTGAACAGGGCACACAGGTGAGGTGCCAGTTTACTCTGTAGTTCATGTGGAACACAGCCAGGGATATTGTCAGGTCCCATAGAAGCTGTATTCTTGGCCTTGGACAGTGCTGTTTTAACCTGTGCAGCAGTAATACTGGGTGCCTGGCAATCTACTGGTATTGTGATTGTTTTTTTTGGGGGGAGAGAGGTAAAGGTGGCACTGAATCTGTTGGCCAGTATATTGGCAATATCTGCTGGCTCGGTATAGGAGGTACCATTGTGCAGTAGCTCAGAGAAAATCTGGGTATTGCAGTGGACATCCTTTACATAACTATAGAAGGCCTTATGGTTGTCTTTACTATCTGCTGCAATTCTGTTTTCATAGCTAGCTTTAGAGGATTTGATGAGGGATCTCAACGTTTTGTTGAGGCTGATAAGGGAGTTTTTTCAGTCTTGGGACTTCACCTTATTCTGCATCAGTTTCCTCCTTCTGTTGTAGAGTTTGTTTATGGCAGGGGACCACCAGATTGCCTTCCTTTTTTGGAGGAGAACATCTTGGTTCTGTTGAGTATGGCGAAATTCATGCATTTGTGTACATGCTTGTACAGTGCATTGGTGTATGATTTGGCAGTCATGCAACTACTCTCCATTTGCATGGGTGCCGTGAAGTTAGCCACCTCTGTTTTTAGGATCATAAAGTTAGCTTTGGAGAAGTTTTTCATGGTGGTTACCTTTGTGGGGGGGGGGGGGGATTTCCAAGGTGATTAGTTTGTGGTCTAACCAGGGAGGAGTTGACTACTGGTGTAGAGCAACAGTCGTTTACGTTAGTAATGACCAGGTCAAGGATGTTGCTGCCTCTAGTAGGGGTAAGAATGAGCTGGTCCAGGGCATTGGAATTAATGAATTCCAGGAAACATTGGGCAAGTGTATTGGTACATGAGTAGTTTTCCCAGTTAACGGAAAGGTACTTGAAGTCACCCAGTATGAGAGTGTTAGGTTGGACACTAATATTTTCCAGGGTGCTTAGGAACACGGAGTGTGAGTCTTGGGACATGGTTGGGGACCTATAGCAGGCTACGACCTGAACTGCTGTCTTACCCAATGTTAGCTGCACCTGAACTATCTCTGATGCATTATGTTGTGTTACCAGTCTAGAGATGTGCGCTTCCTTTATGAATATGGAAACACCACCACCTCTGGTGCTTTGGTCCAAGTTCTGGAGCTGAAAGGTGTGGAATGAGTTATAGCCTGGCAGTGCAGGGGTGCATTCACCTGCCTTGAACCAGGTTTCATTTACAGCACAGATGTTGATGTTCTCCATTTTAAAGAGTGCTTTGAGCCAGTGCATTTTGAGATTTAGACTTCTAGTATTGAGCAGCATGACCCTCAGATTGCAATTGTTTGTAGCTGTTATGGTGGTAATTTGGTCTTTGGAACACCACCTAAAAAAGCCACTATAGGAGTGGCAAGAGCCTTTGCCAGTATCCGAAAGCCGAGGGGTGGCAGATGCAGGCCATCTCTGGCAAAGCATCAAGGTTTGTCAATCATGTCATCCCAGGGAGACAGATAGTGGATCCCCTTAGAATGACACCAGAAACTTAGCCAATTGTTGAAATCAATAATTTTCTGCTTGGACTGTGGTATCATTCTGGGTGATGGTAAGATGCTGCTTAGGGCTAGAGTCATATCCGCCTGAGCTACATAATCCAAGAGCTCCTCCATGTCTCTTTTCATGTAGTCCAGGGAGGTACTTCTCAGGTCATTCATGCCCACATACACAATGACAGAGTCATATTTGTACCTGTTGTTGAGGGACCTGAGTGCATGCATTATGTGGTGGATCCTGGCACCTGACAGGCAGCTGACTGTTACTTTCTTATTTAACCTAGTGAGTGGGACATCAGTTTGCCTCACTATTGAGCTACCAATGACTAGTGTCTTGAGCATGCTGTTTTGCCTTAGAGGCTTTGGTTGAGTGGCACACTGTTTAGGAGAGTTATGTGTCTTGTGATTAGTGTTGTGTTTTGGTGATCAAGTGCATTTCTGCCTTGGAGGTCTCTGATATTTAGGTAAATTTTTATTGAGAGCCTCCATGAAGGTGGTTGTGTGGTTTGTGTTTTTATGTGAAGGAAGTGCTGGTGTGTTCTGGAGGGCTATGTTTTCCATGTGGTATGGCGCAAGTGTTGACCTCCTTTTCCTGACCAGCTATTCCGGTCTTGGCTGGGGAGTGCATGGATTCCAATTTGGATATATAAGTACATCTCTCGTTAGTCTGAATGTTGAGAGGTAAGAGAAGAGGGTTGTTGGTGTACATAAGGCAGTTGCTACATTACCTCAGGATGCTCACGTTCACCAGATTAATAGGAGAAAGCACAGGGAACTGAGTTTTAGACATGCCTTGAGGGGTGGGCATTAATAATAAGTACTGGATCTGTTTCCTTTTAGAACATTGAGTGCTGGAAGCAATTTTGTGTGCCACAATAATTGCTACAAGAAGTCTGGTAATAAGCTAGTGAAAGTGCAGGAGAGGAGAGAACTAGCAGATCTAAGGGAAAAATTGAAGAACAGACTTTGGCACTACTCAAAAGCTTACAAACAGTCCTGGATATAGCAAGTCTGTATTTGGACTAGACCAGTTACAGGAAAGGCAAGGAAATAAGTGCAAACGTGGACTTTTAAACCAGAAAGTTGAGAGAGATGGAGAAACTGCCCAAACAGCCAATAAACTACAATTTCTGGGCCAGAAACCACTCCTCTTGTGGTAGATAGGCTACCTAATTCTTACCACTCACACTGATAAGCTAGAAGGATTCCCTCCAACACATAAAGGCTTGGGGGGGGGCTCAGAAGCTTACAAACAGTCTTGGATACAGCAAATCTGTATCTGGACTAGACTAGTTACAGGAGAAGCAGGAACCAAGCTCGAATACAGGCTTTTAAACCAGAAAAGTTGAAAGAGATGGAAAAACTGCCCAAAAGGCCAATAACTACAATTTCTGGGCCAGACACTATCCTTCTTTTGTTAGATAGGCTACTTAGTGCTTACCACTCCCACTGATAAGCTTGAAGGCTTCCGTCCAACACATAAAGGCTTGAGGGGCACAGAAGCTTACAAACAGTCCTGGATACAGCAAATCTGTATCTGGATTGACTAGTTACAGGAAATGGGGAAACAAGTGCAAATGTTGGCTTTTAAATCAGAAAGTTGAAAGAAATGGAAAAAACTGCCCATGCAGCCAATAAACTACAATTTCTGGGCCAGTAACCACTTCTCTTGTGGTAGATATGCTGGCTAGTGCTTACCGCTCCCACTGATAAGCTAGAAGGCTTCCCTCCAACACAGAAAGACTTGGGGGGGGGGCTCAGAAGCTTACAAACAGTCTTGGATACAGCAAATCTGTATCTAGACTAGACTAGTTACAGGAAAGGCAGAAAGCAAGCTTAGATTTTTTTTAACAGAAAAGCAGCTAAAACAGCACTAAAAACAATTCAAGTGCAGTGCAAGCTAGCACACTTGAGTGTGTAGCAATATTAGAGCAAATACAGTTTAAATAAATGCAATTTATTCAAACTGTATTCTAAACTGAATTCAGTTATTGTTTTAGTCAACTCTGAACAGTTAAAAAGTGCCAAAAATATACATATCAGCTGAGAAGCACACTCAGTCAGAACACAAGGAGATTCTATTTTTTTTTATAATGTGGAAAGCGAGAAAGCAGGAACAGAAGATAATTGAACGTTAAGAACCAAAGTGGGTTGGCCTTCTCAAATGTTCTCTCTTTATTAGGTAGAATGAGCTAATGACACTAGACTGGGAGGAGTGTCCCAGATCAAATTTACAGTATGGGCGGGCAATTACAAAGCCACCAAGTATAACAACAAGACAACAATAGGGAGAGTGGGTGGGAAACTATTACAGCTACTAGCTCTAGCCACTAAATTAAAGTTTTAAACAGATAAAGGAGCAAGGAGACTCTAGAGAATGGTTTTAACTATAAACAAATCAGTTATATGAGACCTGACTAGAACACAAAAGCCTCACAAAAATTCACAGAAAAGCACAGCATTCACAAACATAAAATACAACTTTCAGTATGAAAAAGCAGTTTACAGTTAAGTAATTCAGTAAAAATGCAATTAGGGTAATGAAACCGTATTTAGCAATGAAAAATACAGTTAAAAAATTATAATAGTACACAAATGCAGAGAAACAGCAAAAAACTGTACAACAGTGCACAATGTAGTAGATTAGCTGTATAGCACAATTATAAGCTTTAAAGAAATGCAATCCAATGAAATAAATGTAAGAAATAACTTATTATGCTCTTAGAATCTTAAGGAATTTCTGCTTTGTCCCAATGATTTATCACCATTCCACAGCCTGGTAAATACATGATTTATTTATGTCAGAGGTTAGGTTAAGATCTCTGGAATAACTGACCCTCATGCAGTTTGATTTATGAATGTCTAACATTTCCATCAGGGACAGATTGCACACTGCCCTGTAGGCCAGACACAGATTGCCCCTTAATAGTCTGTAGGAGACAGAACACAGTCCCCCGGATTCAGTAATATTACATGCAGGACTAGCTTAGTCCTGCAAAAAAGTGATCATTTAGGAGCAGCATGGCAGCGTGCCATACATATTAATGAAGGCGCGCTGCCTGAGCTCCTAAACGGACAAGGAACATGGACGAGTGCAGGGGACGCATCTGAGAGCAGAGGTCTCACAATATACATGCCCCTGCAGCCAAGAACTGCAGTTTAGCTATAACAATGAGCGAGACCGCTCATAGGAGTTTGCATACCCCCAGCAACACCCCTCCCCAAGTTTATAAGAGCAATATTTAAAATATAATAATATAAACAAGTTATTTTTTTAATCCAACAAATAAAATTTAACCATAGGTACACGGGTTTGCCCATTGTTTAGCTACATATACTGTAGCTTAAATGGCACAAGAAGATAAATATCAAGATATATGCAAATGAAGCAGTACTGCAATAGTGTAGTGGTCAGAGCATTCGCCTTATGAGCAGTCATTCCCGGTTCAAGTCTCATTCCGTTTTCCATGTCAAATCACTTTATGACCAATATTTTTTGTTGCATAACCTACTAAATAACATATATTTGTGAACTGGAGTACTGCATTAAATGCAGATGTGAGGTGTCATTGTAATAATGTTGTAAAATCCACAGATGAACACAAGAGCCCAATACAGTATATGTACACATGAATCAGGGATACAAATGGAACGTATAATGTGTAATGAGTAATAAATCCATAGAGTGTCCAAATCCACCACCTTCCCAAGAACCATTTTACATTTCTGTCTAAATTAGTGCTGGGGTAAGCAGGAGTAAGCACTATTAAGCAGCAGTAAGCTGGAGTAAGCATATTTAAGCAGTAGTAAGCAGGTTTAAGCCCATTTGCATGGGGGTAAGCAATGCACACATAGGATAAGCAATATTGAAGCTAACTCTCTGTAAGCATACTTAACTGGAAGTTAGCATTGCTTACTTACATCACGCAAACCTGCACAAATGAGCTTACAATTGCTTTAAAGTGCCTTAATCACTCTGTATGCAACAGCCGCTGTACTACCCAGTAACAAAATAAACATCCCTTGGAGATCTTGAACCCAGGACCCTGTACTCTATACTCACAGTAGTTAACCAGTAAGCCATCACAGCAGTTCATAAGACTGAGGTATCACCAAACAGATCCTCACTATAGGAATATTAAACTTAACGTGTGAAAGGAATCTATATACTGTTTTATGTTGTATAACCTACTACATAACATAAATATGTGAACTGGAGTACTGCATTAAGTCCAGATGTGAGGTGTCATTGTAATAAAGTGTTGAAATCCCCAAATAAACACAAGGACCTCATCCAGTGTACGTACACATGAATCATAGATACTAAACACATATATAACATGTAATGAGTAATAAATAAATGCCAAACAGCAAATAGTATGCACATTAAAAATTAAGCAATGCTAAGCATTGCACAGCCCTGCTTACTAGGTGTAAGCAATGTGTAGGCCAGCTAAATCAGTTTGCCCATTGGTATACCCCTTTAAGCAATGCCAACTTTAGTTAAGCAGGTTTTCCCATGGCTTAGCATTTTCAAAACCGTTGAATCATGGCAAAGTGTGGGAAATTGGCCCTATTTAAACCCAACAGGTGGGACTACATCTCATAACTGGTTGCAGCTTCCTCTTGTAGGCACTATGACTGGTGTGTGAGAAGGAGTGCACTTTCGGGCCCAGCGCTCGGGCATCCAGGAGTCCAAAGTGTATGCTTGTTGTTTGTTTGCTTGTTATTTCCCTGAAACACTAATTCCACCTAACACACTGCTTTTCAGCACTTCTGTGGATCCCTAGTGATATCTGCATTGCTTACAGTACTTATTTCCTTGTTTCACTTGAAGAAAAGTTACTGTTTGTCGTTTTTGTATTTATGTTACCTGTAACACAGTCGCAGGCTACACACTCAAGTGTGCTAGCCTCCTCTGTGTATTTAAAGTAATTTAATCTCTGCATTTCTGTTTCTGAAAAAAAAAAACACAAAAAAAATTCCTTGTTTTCCCGCCTTTCTGAACTAGTCTAGTCCAGTTTTCAGGCTTTGCTGAATCCAGGACTGTGGTAAAGGTTCCTGTGTTGCCCATATCATACTTGGATAGTTAGGTGGCTTCCTTGTTCACTGTGAGAGAGGGAACTCTAAGCAGCCTATCTGTCTCTGTAGTAGTGGTCCCAGCCCAGCAACTTGTAGCTCATTGGCCATTTTGGGCTAATTTCTATCCTTTTTGATCTCCCTGGTATAAAAACCGCTTAGTGCAGTTTTGCGCTTGTATACAGCTCAGCAAGCTCCTCATGGTGCCCTGCAAAGTCCTACAAGCGGCCAAGAGCCAAAAGAGAGACTTTGGACTTAAGTATTGTTTTTGCTTGTTGTTTTCCTGAAATGCTAATTCTGCCTAAAACGTGACTTTTCAGCGCTTCTGTGGATCCCTAGTGATATCTGCATTGCTGACTGTTCTAATTTCTTTGTTGCACTTGAAAAAAAGTTGCTGTTTGTCATTTTTGCATTTAAGTTACCTGTAACACAGTCACAGGCTACACACTCAAGTGCGCTAGCCTCCTCTGTATATTTTAAATAATTTAAGCTCTGCATTTCTGTTGTTTCTGAAAAAAAAAACACAAAACATTCCTTGTTTTCCCACCTTTCTGAACTAGTCTAGTCCAGTTTTCAGGCTTTGCTGAATCCAGGACTGTAATAAAGGTTCCTGTGTTGCCCATATCATACTTGGATAATTAGGTGGCTTCCTTGTTCACTGTAAGAGAGGGAACTCTGAGCAGCCTATCTGTCGCTGTAGGAGTGGTCCCAGCCCAGCAACTTGTAGCTCATTGGCCATTTTTGGGCTAATGTCTATCCTTTTTGATCTCCTTGGTATAAAAACTGCTTAGCGCGGTTTTGCGTGGGTTTGCATACCGCGCAGCACTGTTTAGCTGCGGCTAAACTATTCCATGCTCCACGAAGTCTGCACTTCAGTTTTTCCCTTGAAACTTGAAACACTTCAACCCAGCACTAGAAATAAGGCAATTTAAGACCGGCACTTACTAAAACTCATTAAAACTAGCACTAGCTTACAGCTTGCATTTCAGCCCTATACTCAGGAAGTATAAGGCTCTTTACTCATCCAGTCAGCAATACAGTCCCAACCATCTATTCAGGCATGTTCAAGGGACAGCTTCAGATGTGCTCTCTGGTCCAGCTGGTGAATCTGGGCATCCTGAGGCAATGTTACAATTGCCTAATGTACACAGACAACCCCCTCCTCCTCCCAACCAACACAAACATGTGAGAGATGCAGCTACACAGCCAAACTGGAGGCTAAGCTCTCTCAACCCATGACTGGATCAACCAGTCACAAGGAGAAGGGCAACACTAGCACCACATTACCAGACTCACATAGACCAGCCATAGCTGCACCAGAAAACAACTCTCAGAAACACGCAAAAACATACTCGGAGGCTCTAAATAAGAACCTGCCTAAACAACAGAGACCTCCTAAGCATTCACCCAAGCAACCCCCACCCCACAACAGAAACCAGGTAACACATACATCACAGCATCAGTGTGCCAAGCAAAAACAGCCCCTAAGGCTAAATAACACACCAGTAATCGGTGATGCTATCATCTGGCACACAGACGTCCCACTCACTAAACTGAACAAGGAGAAGGTTACCGTAAGCTGCCTGTCGGGTGCCAGAATCCGCCACATAACACATGCACTCAGGTCACTCCACAACAAGTACAAATATGACTCTGCCATTGTACATGTTGGAGTAAATAACCTGAGACGTACCTCCCTGGGCTACATGAAAAGAGACATGGAGGAGCTCTCTGACAATGTAGCCCAGGTTGGTATGACTCTGACTCTGAGTAGCATCCTGCCCTCACCCAAAATGATGCCAGCATACGAAGAAAAAATTATCAGTTTCAACAATTGGTTAAACTACTCGTGTCATTCAAAGGGGATCCAGTACTTGTCAGCTTGGGATGACATACTTGACAAGCCATGTTGCTTCGCCAGAGACGGCTTGCACCTGTCGCCCCTGGGCTTTCGAATACTGGCCAAGACCCTTGACGCCCCAATACTGCACTTTTTAGGCAAGGCTCAAAGGACAAACCCGCCTCTATAAACAACAATAATAAACAAAAACTGAGGGTAATGCTGCTCAATGCCAGAAGTCTAAACCTCAAAATGCACGCACTCAAGGCTCTCGTTAGTATGGAAGAAATCGACGTATGTGCAGTGACAGAAACCTGGTTTAAGGCTCCAGAGAGCACCCCAGCACTACCAGGCTATAACTCCTATCATACCTTTAGGTCCCAAAACCAGGACCGGAACACAAAAGAAAGGGGTGTGCTCATATTCATCAAGAACACCCACACATCCAGGTTAGTAGCACAGCACGCGGAATCTGAGACCATCCAAGTGCAATTGACAGTGAGTAAATTGACTGTTCAATTTATAGCTTGCTACAGATCTCCCACCTTGTCTTAGGACCCTCATGCAGCATTCCTGAGAACATTAGAAAGTATGAAGATTCTACCCAACACCATGCTACTGGGTGACTTCAACTATCCAAACATTGACTGGGAAAACTACTCAAGCTCAAATGCCCTAGCCCAATGCTTCCTTGAGTTTATAAACTCAAACACCCTTGAACAGCAGGTCACCACTCCCACAAGAGGTGACAACATACTGGACCTGGTCATCACCAACATGGGGAACCTATGTTCCACACCTGAGGTAAACTCGTCATTGTTAAGATCAGATCACAAACTAATCACACTGGAGATCCACATCCCGACCCCCACCCCCCCCCCCCCAGTCAAGGAAATCAAGGTAAAAAACTTCTCTATAGCTAACTTCACACTCCTCAAAACTAAGGAGGGAAGTTTCAATGCTCCCAATCAAATGGAAAATGATGACCCATCGGCAGAATAATTTACAAGTGCATTCTATGAACACCTTCAAGAATGCATGGACCGAGCCATCCCAAGTAAAACCAAGACCAACTCCTCAAAAAAGAGGAAGCCAGTCTGGTGGACCCAGGCCATAAATACACTTTACAACAGAAGGAGGAAACTCCTGCAAGATAGAACAAAATCCCAAAATAAGAAGGCATCTCTGATTAAAATCAGTAAAAAACTGCGCTCCCTCATTAAATCATCCAAGGCCAACTTCGAAAGAAAAATAGCCAATGACTCCAAGGATAACCACAAGGCCTTCTTTAACTATGTCAAGAGTCTAAGGGCAAACTCTCATGCTCCGAGCTAGTGCATAATGGCCATAAATGCACTGAACCAACCGACATTGCCAACATCCTTGCTGACAAGTTCAGTGCAAACTTCACCCCCCCCCCTCTCCACCAAAGGGGCTAGCACCCATCCCAGAAGAATGTGGCGCTCCAGATATCTCAGACACACAAGTAAAGACAGCCCTTGCAAAGGCCAAAAACACAGCATCAATGGGACCAGATGCTATCCCAGGTTGTGTCTTACACAAGCTTCAAAATTAACTAACCCCCCATCTCAAATCACTATTCAAACTCAGCCTCTCTACATGCTATGTACCCAAAGAATGGCATACAGCAACAGTCGTACCACTCCACAAAGGTGGTGCCACAACTGACCCTGGGAACTATCTCCCTATAAGCTTGACTAGCTTGGTCTGCAAAGCCATGGAATGCATTATCATGGAGCTCATTAACAGGGACATTGGAAACCTCCAGACACTAGACCCCACCCAGTTCGGCTTTGTTAAAGGCAGATCTTGCCTCCTGAACTTGGTCGACTTCTTTGAAACAGTCACCAAGGCCATAGATGAAGGGAAGGTGGTCCACACAGCATATCTGGACCTCGCTAAGGCATTTGACACCATCCCACACTCAGGAATCATAGACAAACTCTCCAGCTTATATATCAACCCCCATGTCACGAGATGGGTTGCCAATTGACTCTCAGACAGAAACCACATGGTAAGAGTGGCAGGCGCCATGTCTGACTCTAAACCAGTCACAAGCGGAGTCCCACAGGGCTCAGTCCTGGGACCCCTCCTGTTCGGTATATATTTCTCCAAAGTACAGGCAAAGGCAGAGGGACTGTGGCTAACCAAGTTCGCAGATGACTGTAAATTGGGTACAATAATTGACTCTCCAGCTGACACAGACATCCTGCAAAAGGGTCTCACAGAGACAAACACCTGGTGTCAAAGTCACGGCCTCAAGCTAAATGCCAAAAAATGCATAGTAATCCCATTTGGGAAAAACAAAGTACCTACAAACTACCACACAGATGTGAATCCACTAAGTACCGAAGAAGTAATTAGGGACATGGGTACCCAAGTAGATAGCATGCTCTCCTTTGACAACCACATAGCAAAAACGGTCAGGAAATCCTTCTATGTGGCACACCTGATCACAAAGGGTTTCTCATCCAGATCCAAGGAGGTGATTGTGCCCCTTTACTCCTCACTCATTAGGCCCATAATAGAGTACAATGCCCTGTTTGGGATGTACCTCACTAGACACCTGCAACAACTAGAAAGACCACAGAAGTACCTCACTAAGAGGAATAAGGGCCTTAAACAATTACCCTATGAAGCACGACTAAAAAAGCTCCAGCTCTTCTCAGTCACTTACCGTCTGCTCAGAGGTGACCTATGCCTGATCTATAGGGCCATGTCAAAATCTGAACTAATGGACATGTTTCACCTCAAAAAAAATGAGATCCCTCAGAACCACTCGTTCTAGTGACTTGAACCTATGTACAACAATAAACAGGACATGCTGGAGGGATAGATTCCTGTCCCAGTGACTTCCCTCACTCTGGAATAGAATCCCAATCCATATTCAACAGAGCTCCTCTCTGACCCACTTCAAGAGAAATCTTGATGAGTGGATGGGTAATCGTAAGTTCTACCCATCCACTCATCAAGTACCCATGGGCAGATAGCCTAGTACTTACCTATGAACCTATGAACCTATGAACAAGGTCAGATTGTAAAACTATGGGAGACTTATAGACAGAAATCAGAGAAGAGATACACAGCAATATCTTTATAGCACATGCAATTGTGATGTACACTGTTTTCTTTTTAACAGACACAGCCATGGTTCAAGTCCTGGGAGTGGCAGTAAGCTGTATGCAGAATCATACACTCCAACTGTACAGATTTGTCCAGAATGTCCAGTTAATTGGCCCATATCTGCTGGCTGTTACCCTGTCCCCCTGGCATATCAGCATGCTAATCTCTGACATGTAGGCAGCATTTAATGTCATATAACTGACTGTCAGGCCTGTACACATTTGGAAAATGTCTATAAAAACAAACCTGTCATTGTACAACTCACCAAAGTTTTATGAGGGTAATAGTCAAAATATGTCCCTGTTTCATCTGCATGTTGTCAAGACATGCCCAGAGTGTGTGCAATAAGAGATGGACAGGTATGTGCATAACCTCAACCTGGAATCTGGGAATATGTGTAGAAACAGTCAGGTAGTGTTAACAAACAATACCTCCACAGGTAAGAGGTATATACTGCAGGTAAAACTCAGTTCATGTGTATAGCTGTCTACTTCCATAACACTGTCCAAACTAAAGCCATAGCGTAGTGTAATAATACCTGTAAGGTACAGATCACAGCACTGTCTAGGAAAGTAATGAGAACTACAGGGATATACAAGTCATTAATTGACATCTTCCCCCCTCCACCATATCTGAAACAATAAACTAAATACACAACTCAATCGGTATGTGCACTATTAAATCTACTGTTGGGACATATGCCCTATTGTTTGATAAATATTTTAATTTGTTTCTATGCATGTGCCATGTTGAAATACTCCCACATTGGAGGCATGCTGCCATCAATGTACCTGCATGCTGTTGTAATGGCCACTGTGGTTGCATATATGCATGTGTTCTTTTTGCTATGGAGCTGTTCCATATCTGGTGTTTCGGGTTAATGGGAATATCTGTGCATGCTGTTATACCTAATCCTGGAATGTGTTGACTATTACTAAACCACATATGTTGTAAAAGTGAAATACCATAGCACGTTTGGGAAGGTGGGTCCCAGCACCACCTCTCCCACCTCATCTGGCCATGGCACTGGGTACCAGCACATCTGGGGCCCACCCCAGAACCTCCTCATTCACTGGTCCTGCACCACCTTCGTGTGGAACCTCCTCAGGGTATGGGGCTCACCCCCTCCTGGGAGCGGGCATGGACAGGACACTGTCACCCATCGCCAGGTCCAGGGTCTGGTGCGTAGTAGGCTCTGCAGGGAATTTGGAGATCTGCTACGCCAGCTTGAGGGCCATGTGCCACAACTAGAGGGTCAGCCTACCCCTCCTACTCAGACCCCAGCACAGCCACCTTCGGGGCCGTGAAGGTACAGTCGTGACTGACCATGGGTGGGGACCTCAGTCCCACTGTTTCCACTAGGGGGCTGATGGGCGTCCGACTTCCAAACACTCCTCCCCATCCAAGGTGTTTACCCCCACATATGTCATATACCACCCCTGCATGCTGTCTTGTCTGTTATCCTACCCAACCAACCTCCCCAAATATACCTACTATCCCTCCTCAATGTCCCACTCTCACCTTAAAAAAAGGGCAATCTGTTCCCAAAAAAAAAAATCTTACCCCATACATAGCTGTCCATTTTGCACAAATGTCCACTGGACACATGTAATCTGGTCTAATTGGCTTCACAACATATTATTTTTATCCTCACCCCTTTCTCAAGGGTATGAGTGTCCAAATCTACCTCCAAATCAATGTATATGTACAGCTGTTGTTGTAGAAGAAATGAGCAGCTATGGACCTTCCCTACACACATCCTGCACATCCCTATCTATTTTCCCTACTGTTGTTCCCTCTTTGTGCCCCTTTTTCACCACTTTCCTATCAATCCTTTTTCATTTCTTTTAAAGAAATTAGCACAGAAGTAAGTGGGAGTAAGCACTTTTAAGCAGCAATAAGTGGGCTTAAGCTTGTTTGTGTGGGGGTAAGCACTGCCTACACAGGTTAAGCAAATGAGACGTGAAGTCTGTATAAGAAACTGTAACTGGACGCTAGCAGTGCTTACCTTCATGTAAACCCACACAAGCCCACTTACAACAGCTTAAAAGTGCCTTAATCACACTGTATCCAACGAACCCTATTTCTGCCCAGCAACAAAATAAACAACCTTTGCAAGGCTTGAACACAGGATCCTGCACACCATAGCCAAAGTGATTTACCACATATGTCAGATATACATAATCCTGATGTTTTCACAAACATATCATCCAGCACAGTCATTCAACAGTACAGGAAATGTATTTATACATGTAGATGTATGTGTGTGTGCATATATTTTCATCTATATATATATATATATATATATATATATATATATACATAAATATAAAATATATATATATATATATATATATATATATATATACATATGCATACATCTATAGATATATATGTCTATATATATATATATATATATATATATATATATATATATATATATATATATATATATATATATATATATATATATATATATATATATATATATATATATATATATATATATATATATATATATATATATATATATATATATATATATATAAAATATATATACACAGATATATATCTATAGATATAAATGAGAACATAACAAATACATATATGACCAAATGGGGATGAGGGGGCCCAAGCTAAATACTTCTTGTAAGTATTGATATAACCCCCTCCCTCACAGCTAAACAGATTAACACTATACAAACTGTTGCAAGTTCTATACCCAGGACCCTACACAACATGGCCACAAGACATTAACAGTAATCCATCCCACCTGTTTGATGTCAGGATGGTATCAATAACATATCATGCAGTACAGTCTGGCTACCATAGGGAATGTACAATGTGGAAGCAATAAACATTCCAAAGATACATATACACACACATATATGCAGATACATACATATATATATATATATATATATATATAAATATATATATATACATGTATATATATATATATATATATATATATATATATATATATATATATATATATATATATATATATATATATATATATATATATATATATATATATATATATATATATATATATACATATAGGCATATATATAGATATATATGTAACTACACACACACATAGATATGTATAGGACAATACATATTTAGAGGGTGCACAGCATATTGAACAGCCAGTATTCCTACAGTTGCCACCTTTTCAAATGGACAGTGTATGAGTCACTCCTACAAAAGACAATTGCTGCCTGAAACATATACCCACAGAGAAGTCAAAGGATATGACACCACACACAGGTTTGCATACATAAGACATTTTTATTTGTATACTATTACATTTGTATATGCCATGTCATATAGCTGTTAAGACTTTGAAATACATACTAACTGAGTAATGCATCTCTCAAGCAGATCATTTTATACAGTAATCCGAAAGCATAACATATGTTGCTGTCCAGGCCAAGTCCTCGAAGTAGTACAACAGTAAAGAAAGACTGGGCCAGAGAATAACAATCAGTCAACAATAAGTAATGCAGATGTTTAGTTCAGCAGCCTCTAATTACACTCAGTACTCAATCCCTAGGGGGAAAAGACTTAAGTTGACACAATGGGCTGTATCTGTTACATAACAATGCATAACTGAAAACATCACAATTACATTGACAGACAGAACAGCCTGTATGACAGTAAGCACTAGGCCACCAATGTTCCCAAGGGGAAATGTATGGTAATGTACAGCCATATACCTTAAGGCAGCCTACTACCGATATCCCTCACATGTTGTAACAGCCTAGGTTATATATGGTGCATATCCCTCTCCCATAGACTAACTTACAGGGGCATATAAGATGGTTACATACACTGACCTCTGGACTGCAGGAGGGCGCACATGTTTTGTGGAGTTGAAGCCCGCATATATTTGGACCCTAGCCCACAATATGCGTGTGGGCCACAACAGCACTTGAATGATACTATGATGCTACTAATAATAACAGTAATAACAGTACTAATTTTAACAACCAACACAACCAAACAAATGTCAGTGAGGATGATTATGATGAACATTTTTTAGAGCAACCACCCCCACTAAGGACAAAATCAAGCTCCACATGGTCGCTCCTTTCAGGGAGCACCCAGGGGTCATTCTGTGATGGGGAAGAACTGGCAGAGGGGAACCAGATGTTGAGGGAGGTATATGTACTAGATTCTGTGGTGACACCTGAAGAACTGAATGTTTTGAATTCCAGTGCTAGAATATCTGAAGTGTATAATGCTGATATGACAGTACTAAATGTTAACATGAATAATGCCTTGGTTAATAGCGACACCTGAAGAACTGAATGTTTTGAATTCCAGTGCCAGAATGTCTGAAGTGTATAATGCTGATATGACAGTACTAAATGTTCATAGGTTCATAGGTTCATAGGTTCATACTAGGCTATCTGCCCGAGGGCATTTACAAGCCTAGCCCATAGTTTTGTGGCTTACGCCACCCCTTTAGTATGGGGAACTATACCCATTATTTTGCTGTGCCTCTGTTGAGCAGTGACACTGAGGTAATCCCTGGGGTATATCTGCGATCTCCCATCCATTGGTCAAGATTTCTCTTGAACAAGGCCAGCGAGGTGCTCTGCCTCACATATACCGGGATTTTATTCCACAGCATAGGGAGTCTTTGGGTGATGAATCTATCCCTCCAGCGCGTCCTATTAATAGCCGTGTCGAGGTTTAAGTCTCCCGCCCTTGTGGCTCTGACGGATCTAGATTTTTTGAGGTGAAGCATATTCATCAAATCTGGGTTTGACATGGCCTTGTATGTTAGGCAAAGGTCACCTCTGAGCAAGCGGTAAGCGACTGAATAGAGCTGGAGTTCTTTCAGTCGGGCAGCATAGGACAGATGTTTGAGACCCTTTATCCTTTTGTGAGGAACTTTTGTGGCCTCTCCAGCTGCTGCAAATGTTGGGTCAGATACATTCCGAATGGGGCATTGTACTCAATCATTGGTCTGATGAGTGATGAGTATAGGGAGACTATGACCTCCCTTGATCTAGATGAGAATCCCTTCATGATAAGGTGGGCAATGTAGAAGGTCTTCCTAACTACTTTAGCTACATGGGTGTCGAATGACAGAATACATGAATAATGCCTTGGTTAATTTTCTATTCTATAGCATCCATTTTGAATCTATAGCATCCATTGAAACAGTCACTAAGGCCATTGATGAGGGTAAGGCAGTTCACACAGCCTACCTTGACCTTGCAAAAGCCTTTGACACAATACCCCACTCGGGCATCATAGACAAACTCACCAGCTTAAATGCAAACCCATATGTCACAAGATGGGTTGCAAACTGGCTCAAGGACAGAACCCACAGGGTCAGAGTTGCTGGAGCTATGTCAGACTCTAAGCCAGTCACAAGCGGTGTCCCACAGGGCTCAGTCCTGGGACCCCTCTTGTTCGGCATTTATTTTTCCGAGGTACAGGCAAACATAGGAGGATTGTGGCTGACAAAGTTCGCAGATGACTGCAAACTGGGCACCATAATTGATACTCCAGCGGACACAAACATCCTTCAGAGATGCCTCATAGAAATGGATAATTGGTGCCAGAGCCATGGCCTTAAGCTGAATGCCAAAAAATGTATAGTCATACCCTTTGGGAAAAACAAGGTACCCACAAATTACCACATAGGTGGTAATCCATTAATCGGAAGAGGTAATCAGGGACCTTGGGACCCAGGTTGACAGTAACCTCTCATTTGACACTCACATTGCCAAAGTGGTTAGGAAGACCTTCTATATTGCCCACCTTATCATGAAGGGTTTCACATCTAGATCAAGAGAGGTCATTGTGCCCCTGTACTCTTCTCTTATCAGGCCAATGATTGAGTACAATGCCCCATTTGGGATGTATCTTACCCGTCACCTGCAGCAGTTGGAAAGACCCCAAAAGTTCCTCACCAAGAGGATAAAGGGTCTTAAACATATGTCATATGCTGCCCGACTGAATCCAGCTCTATTCAGTCGCATACCGCCTACTCAGAGGTGATCTGTGCCTGACGTACAAGGCCATGTCCAATCCGGAATTAATGGACATGCTCCACCTTAGTAAATCCAAATCCACCAGAGCCAACAGAGCAAGAGACTTAAACCTCAACACAGAAATAAATAGGACGTGCTGGAGGGACAGATTCATAACCCAGAGGCTCCCAACACTCTGGAACAGAATCCCAATCCATGTTAGGCAGAGCCCCTCACTGACTCTATTCAAGAGAAATCTTGACGAGTGGATGGGAGATCGTAGGTTTACCCCGGAGGTCATCTCTGTGTCACTACTAGACAGAGGCACAGTAAACTAAACCCTAAAAGGGCGTAGTATTCTCATCCTAAGGGGTGGTGAAAGCCACACACACTCTGGCTAGGCTTATAAATGCCCTAGGGCAGATAGCCTAGTACGAACCTATGAACCTATGAACCATTGTGAACTGTAGAACAGGAACTATACATAACCTTAGTGATTTTTCTTTGAAAAATGAACATATTTCTCTTTTGCAAAAAGGTTTTGGTTTTGTTCCGAGTTTTAAGTCTGATATTGCTAGACTGTTGATTAACTTGCGGCTTTGCACTATACAACTTAACTTGAGGTTGTTTTTTTTAAATAAGAATCAAGAATGTAGAACAGAACCATGTGTATTGAAAAGAAAAAGTACATTCTTGCCCCCGTGTAACCCCTTAGTGAATTTGTTCAAAAGATGTGTGGAAAATGATTTTAGACAAATTGTAAAGACAAGTCATTCTAGTTGTGACAACTTACCTAAAGAAAAAAGGTTGGTACTCAGAGAGCTATCTGACAATAAAGCATACCGAGTGATGAAGCCAGATAAGGGTGGCAGAGTGACCATCATGAGGCAGATTGATTATGATGCAGAATGTACTCTTTACGTAATGAGGAAGACACTTATGAGAGAGCTTCTCTTAATGAACTCAATAGAGCATATGCCAAGACTGACTTCTTTTTATTTGATGCTCTAAGTCAGGACACTTTAACAGTGGAGGAGTATGATTTTTTTTTTAAAGTAGATACACCAAGAATTCCAATAATTTTTGGAATACCTAAAATGCACAAACATATCATTGATCCCCTTTTAGACCAATTGCTGCTGCTCAGGGTTCAAAAAATGAATCACTGGCTGCATTTAATATTTTTCTAAGAAAGTGGCCAACAATTTTGTTTATATCTTAAGAGATTCTTGGCATTGCTTAGAACAATTAAAAACAGCCAAGCTTGATAAGGATGACTTGCTTGTAGCAACTGATGTGATTAACTTATTTACTGTGATCCCCCATGATATAGGCTTAGAATATTTTTTCAGAATGTTTATCACAAAGTGGACATTTGAACCAAACCCAAGTAGATCTACTGGTCGACCTGTTAGAAATGGTGCTTAAAAATATTTTTTTGGTATTCGAAGGTGAATCTTTCCGGCAAACATCAGATGTGGCCATGGGGGCGAAATGTGCTCCAGTTTTTGCCAACCTGTTCTTGGCTGAATGGGAAAAGAGGTATGTATTCTCTTCTCCCTTTATATCCAGGATACATGTGTATTATAGATTTTGGATGATATACTTATAGTTTGGGGAGGAACAACGTCTGAAGTGGCAGAATTTTTGAATTACATTAACACCACCACCCAATACCTAAAGTTCACCTACAGGGTAAACCAGAATGACATTGATTATTTAGATATTCTTCTCAAAAAAGATAATTGCACAGGAGAACTATCATCTAACATATTTAGGAAACAGACGCTAATACATTATTACATTTTGACAGTTGTCATCCTGAACAACAGCGTAGGAGAGTAGTCAAGGGACAGATGGTCAGGCTGTCCAGGATGATCAGTGATGACAAGAAATTTTCTGAAGAATTGTTCAAGTTGATTGGGATGTTCAAAAAAGGGGTACTCTATTAAGATTTTACTGTCAACTAAGAAAGAGGTAACCAGGAACCAGGCAACTAGGTTCCTACCCATCCTAAGCTGGGGTCTCAGTAATATTAACATAAATCATGATGATGGCTCCAAAAATAATGTTATGATTTTACCATTTAATCAAGATGCCTCACATTTAAAGGGAAGCATGAAGACAATTTGGGGAGCCTTATTAGATAATGACCTGAAAAACAAATTAGGGTCAGAGCCTAAGATTGTTTTCAGTAGAGGCAAAAATATTAAAGAAATTTTGGAGAGAGACATGGATACTAAAAAGAACAATTATGTCTCTAGGATGCACAAATGTGGCCTCTGTTCAAGGTGCAGATTTATTAATGACGGACCCTATGTCCAGATTGATTCTTATAGTAGGAACTTACAGTGTCCAGGGCACTGTAATTGTAACACTAAAAATGTTGTTTATATTTCTACCTGCATTTCATGCCCTGCATTTCATATAGGCAAGACCACCAGGAAACTACATGACAGGATTATACAATACAACAGGGATACTAGAAATGCAAAGTGTACCAGTGCCCTTTACACACACAGCTCTGAGTGTACAAATTTCAAAAAGTTCCTATTTTTTGTTATTGATAGAGTTTTGGTCAGTACAAGAGGGGGCAACGTTGACCTTGATCTGCAGATCAAGGAAACTGAATGGCAATTAAGACTCAATGCCAGGGTGAAACCTGGAATTAATGACACAATTTCCGTATTGCGTACCTTGAAAAAAAGAGAAAAAAAGGTTTAAATACAGGCTCCTTCAAGCCTCAGTGAATGCTAGCAGTTTTTAGGAAAGAAACATTTTTTAAACCATTTTTAACAACATATACATGGTTTTATTACTTTGTATTTTATTCTGTTATTGCAATAATTCTAATAACATGGATGTCATTCAAAAACTAGTACATTATTCATGAATGCATGATGTTACAGGAAATTATGTTAGTCTGTTCTTCCTATTAATGTGACTGTTGTGAATTTTTATTTAACTCTGATGATGCCTGGTTTGTAAAAGTCAAAAGCGCTAAGTCGCTGGCGATTTTATCATATTAAAGTGATTGCTTCTTGTGCAAGAACACATTGGTTTGCCTGTTTATTTTTTTAGCACTGTAATGATGGCAGGAATGGCAGCACAACATAATCACAGGCCACTACATAATAACCCCTTACTGTATGTCATATGGGCAAAGCCTGGTATGTAGGTGGAGGACAGAGGCCGGAAAACAGGCCCATATGTGAAATAATTTTGTCATACACTGAGTAAGTTGCTGGTGTTACAGGATAGTCTGCAACATACCCGTAGTCAGGAATGTCAAGTCAGAAACACAAATGGATGTAGCCATGTACTGATAGCACTCAACACACAGAATGCCAGTGAGATATTTGACACAAGACCTGTGAGGTGTACAGACAAAACATAACAGGCACACCTCTGGCCATCATGTGGATAGGACCACAGTTGAGTGCTATGCAGACAGACTGCATTCCATGTTAAATTAGGATGTACACACAAACCCTGTAACACTGGTGCTATACAATGCATATAACAACACTACTTACACTGTATGTAGTTCTGGAACCTTATACAAATATGTAGCTGGCCTGAGTCTGCAAGTCCTCTTGTAAGAGGTGTTGCTACCTGCTGTCTGTAACACTGCTGCCCACACACAGAAAGGATGTCCTCCATACAGGAAAGGTAAAGGGAC